>NC_057924.1:52760879-53063874 GCF_018873765.1 Telopea speciosissima
ACAAAAACACCACTGGATTCAGATTTCAATCCAATTGATCAAAGACATATTCACTCTAGTTGATATTCCTCAATCAAGGGTAGTGGATTCCATGTGGAGCATCCCTTTCGCTCACGATGCGCCATCACGAATCCAACACACTGATATAAAATAGTCCATATGACATCAACCATTGATGTACCAAAATTTGTAATGTAACACCATAACGATTAAGATCTCTCAGGTCAAGGGGTCACTGGTGACAGGTATGGATCTCTCCTTAATACGACATGTAGTACAGTAACACATGTGATAATTTGTACTAAATTATTTTCTATACACACAAATAATGTGTACTTACATTTATGTCTGAAAACAATTTTTTTAGCAACATACAATGTAACAACCATATGAACAGGATGTCTGGTCCTATCCTTAGTTGTTTTGGGTAAAAAGTCCAGGAAACAAACTTATAAAGCCGTAAATAAATTCATGCAATAATCAAAATTAAATTTATTTATTCCAAAATAATCCGATTTTGATAGACACATTCCAAAAATATCAATCTTCAATAAGATGTAACATGCATAATTAGTTGAAGGTAATAAAACAAGTGCAGTGAATGAAATAACAAGATTTGAATAAAAACACCCTAAACACACTAATAGTATTACAATCTTGTAGTTAGATGAAAACATTATGGGTTTCAAACTTGAAACCCTAATTCCACATAATGACCTAGAACATGAATACATAAATGCAAATGTAAAGATTAGAATATCTTGCCCCACGTATGTTAATGACGATTGCGCCATCGAATCCCTTGTCAAAACATTATGACCACACTTAGACTTGAGTCTTTTATAATCTTTTGGCACTCCACGAGTCTCTTCTTTGTGGGAGAAAGAGGGAAAAAATATGATGAGGGTTGCAGGGACCTAAGATAAGTATATATAATATTGTCCCAACCCTAATCTCAGTTCCATAGTGAATTAGATTGGCCTATCTTAGTGTATAATGAACGGAACCAGTTTATGCATAGACTCCCATTAACTGACTAACCCAATAATTAATTAAGCCCATTTAAAAACTTATAACATATACTTCAATACCCTAATTTATTATTAAGCATGCGGACAACCATTGCTAGCATCAAGCATGCGCAAAAGAGGTTTTGGAGTAAATGGAGCTTTAATGTGGAGACACTAGTTGAAACAAAACTGCATTTGAAACTTATTTAAGATTTTGAATTTGATGTTAAAATATATGAGTTTAATCGATATACGAGAACTATGGTGAGGTCCAACACCAAAGCCAAAAAGCTCTTTAGGAATTGCAAGCCCTTTTGATTATTAGTGCTCTTCAATTTTCATGCACAGAGAGATGTCCTCAAGTCTTCAAGTGGGCCTATTTGTTTTCTTTAAATAAAGAAAGATGTAATCCCACTTAGTGCAGCTGATTAGACTTAATAAATCCTATTAAGAAGTCCCAAAAGGATTTTGTTTTAGGGTTTTAAAAACAAATTAACTGGGAATGGAAGTTCAAATTCCAACAGCAGTGGCAACAACCCCTGATGATGATGTCCTACATATATAATTATGTCATGAACAGCTAGCAGTAGTCAGGAGCTTAATTTAATAATTTTTATTGAGATAAAGTTCTCTGCACTGGCCCCAAATACCCAAACCCCACTCAATGTGTCGGGGCGCAGCCTGTGCCCAGATCCGCTCTCAGACTGAGAACGTACACCCATTTATATTTTAAAATTTAACATGGCACAGACATCTGTCTCTCTCTCTTTAAAACCAATCTCAGAAGCCTTAAAGCTAGAAGTATTTTAAGGCTTCAAGCTCATAATATAAAAGGAGATTAAGAGAGTGTAAAGTATGAACAAAAGAGACATGTAAGAATGTTTAGTGATATAGGACAAGTAATAGATTTTTTAATTTCTATAGAAGGATATAACTTTGTCAGGGACTGCAAACAGTACTTTGTAGCATATATGAGTCAAAACTTTTAAAAAAAAGTTTAGTGCAAGTGATCAAAGTGTTCTCTATTTTAAGGCAAAACAAAAAAGGAGGGGGGGAGATTTGGCTCTCCTCCTGGCGGGAGTTGGAGGATCCAACCCAGCAAAACAAGGGGTGTTTGAGTCATTTCACAGCTAGGTCCCATGTGGGGCCCCTCTATTAAATGACCAAGACCCCCCTATTTTGGACCTTTATCCCCTCAAGTACACCAAAAAGGTACATCTGACTGTGCACATGCACTTGGAGGAGTGTTTTAAACAAAATCATTTTAAGGTGCACCGTCAGATGTACCTTTTTGGTGCATCAGGTGTACTTTTCTTGAGGTGATAAAAATTGCTCTGTTTTTGCTGGTCTGAATCCTCCAGCTCCCGCCACGGCTAGAGGAAACCCAAGTCCAGGGAAAATCCAACAAATCAAAAGTGTATTTCTAGTGCAATTTTTCAATTTTTTTAAAGTTTTTTTTTCTTGGAGGAAGACTACGTTCATATTACAAATTTTGTTTTTTCCAAATAATAATAGAAAAAAAAAAATTTCTATAGTTCCCACATAATTTACCTATGGGAAAAGATTGGGGATGCCGCCGGACTACCTAGCATGTATTTGTGTCTCTCCCTACCATCATGGAATAGAACCCCCTCGCCTTCCCATCCAGCTTGCACATTGGCCAGCCCACTCACGCGCAAGTGAATGGACAGGGTGCCCAACTCATGACTTTTACCTATTCCATAGAACTCGATCTCCACACTTTGCTGCCTACTAACTCTCTTGCATCTAAAAATTTAAGCTTGATCCTTGAATCAGTAAAGCTAGCTTCCATATCAAACAAATTTCCCAAGCTTTTGAATGCAATCCAAGTCGAAATTGAGTTGGGTACCCTGTTATGTGGATTTTGGTGGGTTTAATGGTAAGATCCATTTGATTTTTTGTTTTTTCAAATCTTAAACGATTTGGGAAAGATGAGGGCAATTTGATTAATTTTCCTTTTAATTCTAACGTTGTTAGTCCCAACTTAACAGGATAGGTGCATTTGGTAACTTTCCTTCCTTTTAATTCTAACGTTGTTAGTCCCAACTTAACAGGATAGGTGCATTTGTTAACTTTTTACAAAAGTAAGAAGGCACACATAATTTTCTAAAACTACAAATGTTTTTGTAATTAAGTGATACCTCAAGAGAGGAACGTGAAAATTTCCCTTAGAAAAAATATAATTACAAAACTAAGACTAAACAAACAAATGTTTTTGTAGTTACGTGATACCTCAGGAGAGAAATGTGAAAATTTCCCTTAAAAAAAACATAATTACAAAACTAAGACTAAACAATCTAATATCTCTAACTAACTTGAGATTCTCCAATCAGCATTTCCATCATTTTTTTTCTTTTTGTCAGAGGTGCTGGATGCAACTAGGAAACAAAGTTTATTTCCTTAAATTTATGGATTAGATCAGTTTGTAGTGGATGATGACTCCATATTTTCATTATTTTGAGTCTAATCTTGTTTATTTTGTACATTAAAATGATCTCCTCGCTCATGGCCGGGTATCAGCTAGGTCCCTCGCAATAACATTAAAAAACGACGGAAAACCATTTCAACTATTTTTATATAACATTTAAGGGAAAGAGAACACCACCCAGTTGCGCAGCGCATGCCACTCCTACACCCTGACACAAGGGTAGACAAAATGACTGCCACATCCTCCTGGAACCCAGGAAGAACCCTTTAACTTGTGAGTTGGGACTCAGTAACCGGTTTAGTTTTTGGCCCATCCCTCATATATGGGTTTTTTGCTTTCGGCTTATTTATTGTGGGTTCTGTTCTGTTTCGAGCTTCATTTGCTTATCCTTCTTTCTGGGCCTTTTTGAGCTTTCCTTCAAAATAGATTTTCTTAATTACACTTAATTTTCACGCAATGATATGAACATCGGAGAGGGTAGTTTTATTGGCGTCGCGAGAGTTGTGTTGTTCCCAAAAGTCACAAGATAAATTTGAGCCGCTTATTTTCATTATTTTTCATATCTAACCTGTCTATCCCTCAAAGTTGTGCCAATAAATGTGAAGGTATTTGATAGAATTAGACTCTTACTAGATCATACACTCATAATGGATATATCATTTGTCCACGTGGTTGAATAGGTTCATCTGATAATTGGAAAATTAACAGACCCTTGTGGCAATAATATTTCACCAAAAAGAAATTTTCTCAATGTCCTACTCTGTTTGCTATGATTTATTGGAATGCATACCAAACACATCCCAAATATTAGAAGTTTCAATGAAATTCTTTTATTTCTGAAGAAAAAGATGGTAAAACAAATTTATTGCAGTCCTCATAGACTACATGAACTGTTACCATTCTGTTGCTATGCTCCTTTTAACATACCTGTATGAAGTTAAAAACATTTGATATATCAAACCATCCTCTTTTACAAGCTTAC
This sequence comes from Telopea speciosissima, assembly GCF_018873765.1. NCBI lineage: Eukaryota > Viridiplantae > Streptophyta > Magnoliopsida > Proteales > Proteaceae > Telopea > Telopea speciosissima. The sequence continues at coordinate 52,765,321 of NC_057924.1, forward strand.
TTTCCTACAATGATCATGGTAAGCAAAGTTAAACACACAAAAAAATAAAAAAAATGGGGTTACCCAAAACTTATGTGACAAGAAACCTGTAGATCAGGCAAGAAACAAAAAAATAGAACATCTTTCGTAGGGATGACTTCTCTCAGTTGCTTCTTTCGTATATAGAATTGAAGGTCATGGTACCATATGTGGCGTTGTAAGTGGAAGTGGTGTTTCCTGAAGAGAGGGATGAATTATCCATCTTATCTGATCCAGAGGATGCCATGTAAGATGTCATCGCATCAGTCTTCTTTTTCTGACCATTTCTAACTTTGAGATCCATGAAATCAGAGATAAGACCTGGCTTCGTTATCTTCATGTTATTCACATCCATCTCACCTGTTAGCATCTTGACAACAGTTGACATTGATGGCCGCAGCTTAGGTGCATCCTGAGTGCACAGCAAGCCAATCTTCAAGATCCTGCATGCTTCCTCAGCATCAAAAATCCCATCCAATGATGTATCAACCAGCCCCACGAGCTCCTTTCGTTCATGCAGCACCCATGTCTGCAAGAGGAGAATCCCCACAAAGTGGTGTCTATACCATCATTGAGAAATTTTCGAAAATGGGAGCTAGTAATCAAAGACAAGTAAAATCACCATTATTGATATTTCATTGAAGCCTATGATAACATTCCCAAGGGATAATCTCTAGTCATTTCCATGCATAAAGGGCACCTCAACACACTAGCACATGCAGGAGCTAAATACAGAATTTAATGAAAGGCGCCTAGAGCCCATATCAGTTCAGGAATCCACCTAAAAAATCGACAACCTCCTAACCACCCCCTTCCACAAAAGAAAAAAAAAACACGACAGCCACCCCATGGTTCTGAAATCAGAGAGGATTCATGCACTAGTAATATAGGTAATAGGCAAAAGTGTAATGTTCCTTTACTAGAGAATGGTATTCAATATAAAAGATTAGCCTACATATCATTCTTCTTCACGCATGATACGTTTTCCTCACATCATTTGTCATCAATTCCTTTACCTAGTTTGATATGCATCTCACTACAAGATTTTGGTATCTATGACCTTTTATGACAATACGTCTTTTCAATTTTGGGAACATCATTGTATAATGACATTCCTTGGTTGAATTGGAAGATTTGTGTTACAAATGAGATAGCGAGATATTTAATCTACAATATCTAAAACTCTGGGTGTGTTAAAGAAATGGAGAACATCATCCACTCATGAGTAAAGGAAGTTTGGTGTGTCAAATATCAATGCTTTTGATGAATGTAACATCCGATCTATTACAAGCACTTGGGAGGATGAGACAGAGAACATTTCTAAATCAAGTTTATTGACAAAAAATAGCAAGGATTAATAAATGTCTTAGTCTTACAATCCTGCATGTGCTTCACATGAAATCTTTACCAGCTATGGCAACTTTAGCTAACAGTCGAGATACAAATTTGCCAATTAAAATTGAGTTGGGTTGTAGGTTCACAAGAGTCTCTTACCCTTTCAAGAAGATATTGTTCTTCAACTGGCAACCGCGAGTTATTGTTACATCTGCCAGTAACTATTTCTAGAAGGAGAACTCCAAAGCTATAAATATCTGCTTTACGTGTCAGTTGTCCTCGTATTGCGTATTCAGGTGCCAAATAACCTCTACAAAAAGGAAAAAGAAAATAAAGCATCACAAATTAAAAGGGAAAATTGGAGAATTAAAGCAAGTGGAATCAAGAGTAGAAGCTAACTTTCATATGTTAGACCTATTTTCATATAGAACAATTTTGGTAAATCATAGCAGCAGCCAACATTTATCTGGTCTTATTCCAACTTTACACTGTTAGAGGTAGTCTTGCAGACTTTGAGGTATGGTTCAAAGGCTACGCCAAAATAGATTCATTTCTACAGCACATTCAATAATTATGGTGTTGAATTCGAAAATGAGTTGCCAAAACCTTAGTTTGAAGGATCCAGATACAGTGAAAGACAAATAAATGGTGAGCTCAATCCAAAGAATATGGGAGCCAAATGCCAGACTGACCAATATTCATGTCTCAAAATGGGAACTGTCTTCGGCAGAAAACACAAACAAATTTACGAACATAGTCACTCGATCAACATGTTCATTTTGAAAGACCAAATGATCCAGAGAAGTCCTAGTGGATGTTTACAAGGGTCTGATGAGCTCAACCTTTTTGTCTTCACCTTTTAATTGGGATCATGAGAATGGAAGATAGAGATGTCTATCCCTGCATGTGGATCACTGTCCTCAATGGATTAAAGCCAGTATAACTTCTATGTTGGTAAACAATCCTAACCACATGCCTTAATGCTGCATTAAGGGATTATTATGTTACACTTTTCGTTTTATCTACTATCCTTCATTTTTCATTTTCCCTTTTTGCATTTCCCATCTCTTCTCAATTTTCCCTTATTTGTTCTTGTTTGGATCCATGTAGCTGACCCCATTAAGTTGGGATAAGGCTGTGTTTGTTGTTGTTGTAGTAGAGTTATTACACCAAGATGACCAAGAAACTGAAATTCACTTGCAAAAAAGGTATAATTTTCACAAGAGCAAAGTGGATCCTTTGAACTTACATTGTTCCAGCAACACGAGTACTGACATGTGTCATGTTGGATGGAATAAGCTTTGCGAGACCAAAGTCTGAAATTTTGGGATTGAGATCTTTGTCAAGGAGGATATTGCTTGCTTTGATATCTCTATGAACAATATGAGGTCGGACTTCCTCATGAAGGAATGCTAGCCCACGTGCAACACCAATACAAATTTTATAACGTGTTCTCCAATCAAAATGCATCCTACTGTGGCCTCCTGAAAAATAAACAGGACCCAAATCACTATCAAGATGATCAATGGCTTAAGAATTATAGATGTTGTGAATGAAATAGGCGCATAGTAATTGCTAAACGAAATATTGACAAATCCTTTTTTCCTCATATCCAAGTACCGAATCCAAACTCCAAGATAGCATTTTGAAGTTCACTTTCTTATGTTCCAATCAACACTGGTAATTTGGCAGGTCCTAGCAGGTTGGAAAATGGTGTCCCATGCCATATGCCAGGCCTAAACCAGCCTATTTATTCAATTGGCATGGGGTAGGCATGCCCAAGCTCAGCCCACTAATAACCAGGCGAGTTCAGTAACCTAATTAAAATAAAATATAAATAAATAATAATTTAGCTTAATTTTAATTATTTTATCATAATAAAAATATGTAATTGGGAAATTTAGTGAGTTTGAGATGGAGTTAAAGAGGGGGATACAGTTAGCCCATTGAGTCAAGCAGGTTAGAGTGTGCATGTTAGGAACTCTGGCTGAGATTTGCCACTTGTTCAAATTATCATTTTCTTGTTTTTATATGCTACTACACTTAATCAAACTTCTAATATTAAGAAATCTTAACAAAAACATTTATCAATATAGGCCAATATATTTTTCCTGACAAAATGAATAAGAAGAATTTCAACAGGTAAGAATACAAAACAAGAAAGTATATTATAAAGGACTCATGAGGTATATTTGTATGCTATGTATTTAGAGTATCCAGGCATCACAGCAAAAATATCCAGACCAAGTACAGAAGTGGAATTACCAAGGAGAGTCTGTGCAAGACTATTATTCTCAAGGTAGCCATATACCAAAATTCTATGGGTTCCTTCCACACAACAACCATACAGCTTGACTAGGTTTTCATGCTCTACATACGATATCACTTCTATCTCTGTCAGGAACTCCCGGACCCCTTGCTTTGATTCAGCTGAAAGTACTTTAATAGCAACAACATTGCCGTCCCTAAGCTTTCCCTGAACATAAGAAAGTATTTTATAAGATAGAAGAAGCCATTAGAGGAGTCATTGAGCCACTTTTCTCAACAAAACAAATCTAGGAGAAGTATTCTACTCAAATGTGCAAAATATATGCAACTTACCTTGTAGACACAACCAAAACCACCTTCCCCTATTTTATTTTCGTGACTAAAATCTTCGGTAGCATTTTTTAATTCTCTGTATGTGTACTGTTTAACTTTCTGGATGCCTGAAACTTCTGAGATAATATGAAACGAGTAAGAAGCTTATAAACATATAAAGTAAAGAATGAAGATGCATAATACACAATATGAAAAAGACAGAAGATATAGAAACACAAATACAGTCAATACCCAAACTTGTTCAAATCAAGAATGAAATGTATATAATAAAATAAAATACATTTTCAATCTCTAGACAGTTGGATGGGTAAGGAACATTGATGCAGTATTGAAGTCAAAGAGGAGGACCTGATTTGGACATACAATGGCTGATTGCTTGTGTCCTCAGGAATTCAGTTCTGTCCTGGTCGTAGGGATAGTTTAGTCATTTTGTTTTGTATCACGTTTGCTTTGTTAATAGATTTGGCTGGAATTAGGTCTGTTTTCTAGCTTGAATTATGAAAGTTTGTCAGAGTCCTCGATGAACTAGGAGTTATATAAAGCTGGTCAATAGGTATGTTAAGTCGTAGTTTTTTTTATTTGATTTTCAGTTTTAGTATAGGCTTTGGTCCAGGATAGTCCTAATCAGTCCATGAATATTGCAATCCTATAAATAGGTGCAAAGGCGTACATTCCCCCCCCCCCCCCAAAAAAAAAAAAAAAAAAGATTTTTTGAGTTAATGAATTTCGGTTCCTCTGAAGTACTGTAGAGTCAGTTCTGATCTTCTGAGTGAATTTTCAGGTTCAACTTGCAGATTCAAAAGGGGGTTTCAGGTAGATTCCTGGCCTGTTCTATATCTTCTATTCTTATACTCCATTCTTCTCATCAGCAGGGCAGTCTATTCCAACTATTAAGAACCTGTAGCACCTCTGTTATGTCAAGTTTTTCCTGATAACTTGCTGTGCTCATAATTCTCTTCAAGTCGAGTTCTTAGTTCGTTGCTCTCTGGATTTTTGAATTATTCTGCTGAGTTTGATTAACTAGAATACTTACTTTTAGTTTTGCTACTCTGTTCTCCTAGCAGCACTTGGGGTTGTCTGCATGACATGCTTGTCCTCTGATTTCAGAGACATTATGCATACATATTCTACTGATAGAGAAGAGAACTCAACCAGAAAATCAGACTTATCTCATTCTTTGCTTCAAGTTACTAATTTTCTCCATAAACTGCTCTTTTTTTCCTGTTTTGGAGATCCTGGTTCCACTAGTTGTTCGGGTTCTGCTATTTTGGAACTGTTTTGTATTAAACATGTTAAGAGAAAAGAGGCCTCCAGTTTTAGCATTCAATGCCTTATTCTGTTTCTGCTTCTTGGGAAGTCCTTTAGTAGAGACTACAGTATCTTAAAATGCATGTTCATAAAGGAACTAAATTGACACAAGTTTAGTTCCAAAAGTTTATATTTACATACAAGATAGTCCCTTGTCTTGGTGATGCACACGCAGTAATAGTCTGGAGGCATGAAGATATATATTACACATATCATACCAATCAATCCCCTTCCCCAAGCACACACAAAGTGTTGTATGTGTGTGTGTATGCGTAGGTGGATGCGAGTTAGACATGATAAAATAATCAGAAAAAAAGGCATCAACTTCAATGATTTGAGTCTTGAGAAATAATTATCCCATACAATTTTTACTGTTTAGCTAGTTACCTTCTACAACTTCAACAGTCTCTCTAGCTGATGAAGCTTTCTTCCTTGTAAACAAGAAAGAGAAACAATTCATTACTGTATAATGCACCACTGACAAGCTTTCAATGTCTCAGTTGTAAAAGAACCCAAAACCTGCCAATACGAACCACGAAGTACAGATGTTATCATCTGAGCCCAGGATGATCTTTCCACCATATAACTGGCCAAAACATTTTCTTATTAATAATGGAGGAATTCAGTTAATTTCTAGGCCAAACACAGAAACAGTCAATAGTTTTGATATTTAATCTTCACATTCTCTGTCTGACAGAAAAGCCTCTAAAGTTCTGACTTATAATGTCCAGATATTTTGAGAATCCTTACTCCATTGATTTATGAAGCAGAATAGTTGAAAGTTCTAAGAATACAGAGAACCTAGGAAAGGCTAACCTTTTGCATCTAGAATGCAGATCTTTGGTGGCTCTTATCAGCTTCCTACCTTGCTTTTCGGAAGATTCTACATGGATCTTATAGCTTTCACAATTGAGAATGGTAGCAACCATTCTAGCATGATATAGTAAAAATGGACCAAAACAGCAGCAATGTCAACTGTATGGTTATCTTCAGATTCATTAGCCTTAGAACAGCTTTTCTTTTACATAAGAATACAACAAACAACAACAAACTCAGCCTTATTCAAACTTAATGGGGTCGGTTAATTCATTTACATAAAAATGCAAAGAGATATTCCTAATGCAACTGGTAGGATCCATCTCGTAATGCCACAATGTCCATCCATTGTAGCTTCCCATCAATTCATCAATGATGGATAGCGATGCAACCAGATGCATCAGGAGGTAAAATTCCTTCCCGGTTTTTATGTGTAATATAGAACAATATAAATAGAGCAGAACAAATCAACCAATGAAACTACTTTCAGCATGGTAATTTCAGAAAGGGTGAAGGGAATAAAAGAACAGAAAAACTGAAACTCATGTTTCATTTTATAAATCTATAATTCCCAAGAAGATAATTTCTGTAGACTATGAATACAAATACCAGCAACATTCCTCTAACTCCCAATACGAAGAAATGGATCAAAAAGGCAAAAATAAAAAGTGGGTTTATGCAAAAGAAGTGGGGAAATTCATTATGTGCACGGAAATCCTGCATTTATCATTCTCATTCCTACAACTGTCAATCCAATAAATACAGGAAGAAGATACACATAATGGAAATGATTCAGCATTTTCACTTCTGGACTTCCAATTCATAACAGGGTCATGATCTAAACATTTTAATGAACATATTATGAAGTTTCCATCTGACAGGTGCTTAAAATGAATGCAATAAGCACACAGAACAAAGTAAGAGCTTTCAAAACCACAGCCACATAAAGGGGGAAGCTAAAAAATCTGTCAGGTTCATCACAATCGCACTTAATATTTCACAAGCACTTCAAAAGGAAATAAATATCAAACCCCTAAATGGGAATCATAGTCTCATCTACAATTATCAGATTCCTATCTTGGTTGATCCTCAATACTTTCTTAAATCTGGGAAAGGAAGAAGAGGTGAATTGTAAGATCAAATTTTTAAAAAATAGCAACACCTCAAAGAGGAGTTTCTGAGATCTATAGCTCAATCAACACTGACAAACCACATAGGAAAAATGTATTATTTACTCAATGAACTGAACCAAACAAGAGAAATTCCAAGAGCACAACATATTAAAACCCCCAATATCCCATATAATCTGAAAATTCCACAAAAATCCACTAACTCACTTCAGCAACAACGCCAAAAAAATGCTTCAGCAGCTCAAAGAAATGAACAAAACAAGAACAATTCCAACACCCCAACACAGAAAACCAAAAGATTAAAAACCCAATACCCCAAAACAGCCCCAGACACCAAACAGAACTTACAGACCAGAGAAGCAACAGAATCCAAATAGAACCACTGACAGTCTAAAGACCCAGGTAGGATATTTACCTTGAAAGCCAGGTCGATACAGCATAGACCGAGGGAGACCGGCAGAGACAGGGAAGGGATGAAATTTGGTATGTGAGCTGGTTTGTATCTTCCTCGTACGGCCCAATAAACGAGCACAGAGAGAAAACGAAAAGCTTTTCCTCTGCCACGCAAAGCCGCAAAAATAATATTTGTTTCCTCTGAAATATGAATCTCTAAGTCCACGGAGGGCTGCGTACGCTCTTTTGAATCTGTCCAAAGTCCGATGAGAACACACTCAATACAGAGCGACAAAAGCCAGTCAAATGTATCAAATTGAATTGCAGACAGGGAAATGTGACCCTACAAACTTTGGTACTAATTCTTATGCTGTACCACAACCCAGAACAACTGGATTGGAATCTTTAATGAATTATAGATTGATTTGTACTCAATGGATTAGAATATGTACTATCACTCAATACCTAACATTCAAATTCAAATTCAAAAGCTGTTAAAACTTAGAAGTTAGAACCCCTAGGAGCATATGGGATGTAATAGAAATTGTATGAGAGGATCCAATGAGATCTGTTTTCGCATGATTTGTTCATAAGAGCTTTTTAGACTTCAGAGTTGTGGGGATATGCCATAGGTGATTTAGGTTTCAATTGGGATAAAATATTTTTTAATGCACTTTCTTTAACAAAGTAAACTCTATATTTTTGTTTTTAAATGAGGTAAACTCTAGTAATCATCAGTACATAGCGAGGATTAACTTCTTTTTATTGTAATTTTCTAGCAAATGTACATATAGTTGAGTGAGTTATCACACGAGGAAGTGTTTGATGTTTTTTCATACAGAAGACACACATGGTTAAGAAGCAGAGATAATATCAAAAAGTATAACGAAAAAGAGAGTGTGGGTGTGTACTATGATAATATCTATATCATTTTCCTAAATTTACATACTAATAAACTAATGGGCAAGAGATCGCTATCTGGGCATATCTCCACATCAGCACGGGGGCCAATGAGAGTGAATGCATTGGCATTAACATAGATAGGATTTTTGATTTCCACGGGGTGGAATGGTAATTTCGTGCATTTTTGAATCTAGGCATAGGAGCTACACGACCAATTAGCTTTCTTTTTCCCTAAACTTTAATTTGTATTAGGGAGGAAAAATAAACAATAATATAAAGTAACTGTTAGGTATCGGATAGTTCTATTAATTATATTTTCAGTTACTTAAAAACTAGAATCTTAGTTTTTAATTTGTAAAGTGCAACTTTGAAAATCTTCATAATATAAAACTGAAATTTATACATGATGTAGAAAACAAAACGAAACAAAAGAAAGAACAATTAAACAATCACATTGCAAGATATACATAGTTTGGTAAGGCGTCTATGTCTACGGTGACTCGGTGAGATGAGAGCGACTTCACTAGCAATGGAGAAATGGATTGCTAGCTCTTTTCCTCATTCATCTTTGTTTCTATAGAATTCCCAATAATAACCTTAATAACCCCATCACAATTGGTTTTTAACAATTCTTCGGAGACAGCCCACAACCCAAACCATAGAGTACATGACATCAATCCTCAATACAAAATTAATCTATTAAGTTGGTTTCAAGTCAGCCCTAGAGAAATCCAAACCAATCCTAGGATATTTAACAGATTTAATTGGTGAGTACACTAATTGAGCTCATACAAGGTTAATCATATTTGAGATATGAATTCCATGAGTTAATCTGGGAAAATCTGCCTTTTTCTAAATTGTAAATCAGATTCAATCAAATTTTTATGTTCATCATATTATATTACTTTTGACCCTGAGCTTCTATCATTATTATGCACAATATAAAATTTTGTTTCCTTCATTCCCACCACCCCTCAAAAAAATTAAAAATTAAATCATCACAATTATCACAAAGTAGTAATTACTTAAACATCTAGCAGTCTTAGCTTCAGGTCCATTACAGAAATATTAAGTTCATGATGAGAACTGAGAGTGAAGTAGAGTAGATATACAACTCTACTCAATTGCTATGTAACAATCAGTTTTTGAATATGTTTTCAGAGGGCTGGCAGGTTTTAGTTAGATCGTGAACCTTGAAGGTTTGAATTTTAGTTACGAACTAAATTTTCCTTCACCCACGGTGAATGGTCCCATTCACCACAGGGCAAGAGAGGGCAGAAAAGGGTATTAGGAGGGTATTTTGAAGCATACCAAAACCTTAGGAGGGGTTTGTGAACCCTAAGACGGTGGGTGAACCGTCCTCTATAGGTGGAGGAAACTTAATCCTTAAGTTTAAATCATGAAAAAAAGATTACCACGGTCTCAATGTGTAGTTTCTCTCTCACGATTTTTTTTAATTTATTTTGAAAATGTGATTTTCATATAAATGATACCTTTTTCAAAGCACTCATTGGTATAACGTGCAAATTCCTCCTCACACAGACAGTAAGAGAACATTCCACACAGCCACCCCTCCTTTCCCATTCTTGCAGTTTTCTGTCACTTATTTTATGATTTATCCTTCACCAATCACCATAGCCACATATCTACAAGATAAGAAAATGGGAAAATTACACCTCCTCTCCTGTACTATGCCCTAATTACACCATCTTCCTTGTATTTTCAAAAATTACATGAACTCCTCTATAGTTTACAATATGTTACAAGTTTAGTATTTCTCCGTTAAGTAGTGACGTCAATAAAGACAAACTCGTTTAATCTAAAAAAAATCCTTGTATAGTGTAAGATTACTTTTTTACCCTTTATTAAAAAAATTAGGGGAAAGCTTCATCTTCTTCGTCCGCAATACACGCTGAACTTCATCTTCTTCTTCCTAACTTCCATTCGCCGGCGATGAAAGCTTAACCGACGAGCATCAAGCCTTGCAACTCTCCGGCGATTTGAGTAGTTGCAATTTTCCAGAGCTAGGAAGAACGCCAGATCCCCATTTCAGTTCAACCAGCAAGCTTTGGCAAGCACACGGATTGCAATCTCAGAGTCACTAAGGCTATCTGAGGTGCAAATGGTGGAAATTGCAGTATTGAAATTACTTGTAGGAAGAACTTGATTCCATGTAGATCGCCTCATTCTTGAACATAAGACTTTCTTGAAGCAAACTTCTTGTTGTCTCATTTCCGCATGACAATAACAGAAAATGTGAGAGGGAGGTGTTCAATTTTCTTGTCATTGATACAATTCACAATTGTGATACTTTTTTACGCCGGCAGTAGGGGTGGGGGCGGAGAGATGGGTTGTGCCGGCAGCAAGGGTGGGGCTAGAGTTGCAGAGAAAGGATTGAGAGAGCATGACTAGGGGCTAGGAGATGGGTTGCACAAGTAGCAAGGGTGAGGGCGAAGATGCAGGAAAGGAGGTGGGGACAGGGCTGCAGGGAAAGGATCAAGGAGAGAGCATGAGTGGGTGAGGGGAGATGGGTTGCGTTGGTAGCAGACTAGCAGGGTTGGGGGCAGAGAGATGGATGACGTTGACAGCAAGGATAGCAGCAAGGATAGCGAAGTTTCAGGAAAGGGGGTGGGGATGGGGTTATATGGAAAGGGTTGAGGAGGGTGATTTGAGGAACATGATGCAGAGAAAGGGTTAAGGGTAATATAGTCTTTACATTTTACAATTAACACCGTCTACCTTAAGGGATATGAATGTAATTTTAAAAAACACAAGGAATGAGGGGTGTAATTAGGAATTTTTATCCTCTCAATTTGCCTGCCCTGTACTTGACGTCAAGTACATCTAATAGAGGGAGGTGGATCCCATGTGGACCCTGACCGAGGTGGGGTCCACCTCCCTCTATTAGATGTACTTGTCGTCAATTACAGGCAGGCAAATTGAGAGGATAAAGATCCGTGAGGGCATAGTTCAAGGGAGGGGTGTATTTTTTCCTAAGAAAATTAACAACAAAATAAGTGCTTTTGGCTTCGTCTTACAATTACTTTGTATGATAAATGTAGTTGTTTCGTAATTCTTTTTGGGGAGAATATTCTCTGTGCTGTAGTGCAACGTGCGCCCAGACACATGACAGCCTATGCAGGGAGCAGGGTGATCATTGCGCCCACCCCATGTTTCTGGGCACAGGTTGCAATGTGGCACAGAGAACATCGCCCTTTCTTATAAATCTAAAAAGGCCAAATACTCTCTGTATTGGGACACAAACTGCATTGTGACACAGAGCACATCAACCCATTTAAAAATTATTTTTTTTTGTTATCATATTAATATATGATGTCTTCATCAAACAGTTAATCACATAAAAAGACATACCCAATGAATGAGGTTACCACCACTTCGGGCGTAAAGACGGTCTAAATTAAGCAATCTTACCATCAAAATGCTTACACACTGGACAGGCCCATTTGGGCCTAGACAAACAGGGCATAGTCAAGTCAATTATGGTGGATGGTGATTATGATGTCTTGTTTGCCAACATACGCCATCTGACATCATACCATAATCGTCATTTGCCAACATGATACAGGGTGTTTCGTTGTGGTGGTGGTATTAAGCTGGAAGTGCAATAAGCTTATTCACTATTTGGCTTGTAAGTAAATGAAGTGTGAGGGCTCAAGGGCCTCCCCATGCCCATAAATATATCATATATAGTTATGGGAGAATGTTCTCTGTGCCGCAGTGCAGATTGCGCTCAAGTACATGGGCCTACCATTTAGAAGGTAGGGCGGTCATTGCATCCACCCCCATGTGCCTGGTGTAGCCTGCGCTGTGGCACAAAGAACCCCATGTGTTTGGGCGCTGCGGCACAGAGATCAACGCCCCTAGTATACAGCTTGGAAAAAATCAATTAAGATTTAAAATAGACAATATTGCTATTTGGTTAATTTAGAAAGACCAAGTAGAAACAAGTTAATCGATTACTTGAAACCATGAGTTGGGATTGCAGCAAGAGCCAGACCAGATCAATCCACTGAAGCTTAGTCGGATCAAAACCAAACGCTCATTGAACCAATGACCCTCCTAGACCATGGTAGGGTCCCGGCCGAGTTTCTCCTCACCCATGGTGAAGGAGGGTGCTAGTACCATCGGATGCCCAAGGGAAGGGATAGTTTGGAACAATAAGGGAGGAGTGGATTCTTCCATCACAAGGTGAAGGAAAACTTTAGGGTAACCATGCATGATGACATGACACTAAGCTAGTTGTCACTAGCCTATGCGACACATAAAATACAAAAGTAATTTGCATATAAAATAAAAGGAAAAAGTTGTACACAATGTCAAATCAAAAATGAAATTGCACATCCCTCACATGTCACTGTTCATATGAGGGGGTGATATGTCATATATGCCCCTCCCCCTATTGTCAAATTTCAAAGGGAATCTCATTCACCTGAAAACTGCACTGGGGCAATGTAGGAAACCCTCTCCCTAAGATAAAATACTATAATGAAGTAGTTACTCAAAACAATTCCTATTGTACAAATGTCTAAACTAAAAAAATTTCTCATACTCAATGTAAGCAATCGTGGTTATACCAAGTAGAACCTAAATTTTATTGGTATTATTTTATTGTTGCATATTTTGGCATACTGTGATTTCAGATTTTCAACTAAACTGATCCAGTGGAATAGACTCCTAGCTTATTATTAGAGTTGTACAAAAAGGAGAGAACCTACACGATATAGAAAAGAATGGAAATTGCAAACAAACAATCACACAATTGAACACAAGGATTTACATGGTTCGGTAAGATTGCCTACATCCACAGTGAGATGGACCTGCTTGACTATCAATGGAGAATAGGGTTATAACTACTCGTCCACAGTGAGATTGCTTACATTAAAAGAACACTCGCTAGAAATTTATAGAGAAACTCTATACAGATAATTTAATGAAATACTCATATAGCCCTAAAAAAAAATTTCCTTAGGGCTACCACCCCCAACCCCTTGCATGAACCCGCCAATTCGTCAAGGCCCCGCCAATAACGAAGATAAATGTGCAAGGTAGGACGATCCCTTCAGGCCCTTGGCCTCTTAATAGTCCTTCACCATCAGCCACGTATGCAAGTGACGGAATACAAGGCATCTTACTCTCAACAAGTTATGGACCCACGGAAAGACCATGTACCCCAAATAAAAAGTAATGCATGTTTGTTTTTTTTTCTAAACAGCTAAACTTATTGAGGGCCCATAGACAGACCACTAGGTGGGCACCCAAGGGATTAGCCCGTGGTGTGGCGTGTGCAGGAGGTGGGGGGTTTGGTACTAGGGGATAGTGACAGCCAACACTGCTCAACCCTGCAAACCACTAGCAAAGCGCAACCACCAGGCTAAGCAGAGTGCAGGGAATGTTCAGGTACATGAGCGAACATGAACAACTCACAGCTGTTCAAATAGAATCTATTCTATGAAAATGTTTCATCCGAACGACTGTCAGTTGTTCACGTACGCTCATGTATGTGAACATTCACCCCCCTCGACTAAGCCTCTCTCCGCGAAACCAGTAGATAGACACTTCTTTTATGAAAGAGTTTAAAATTCTTTTTCCATAAGGTTTTACATCCAAGTTAATTTAGACAAAGGAGGAAGAAAGACAAGTTGTTGAATATCTATGTATTTGTTTCTTTTCTCGTTCTTGCTCATTTTGGCTAACGGTCAAGAAACGATATTCAATCTCAAGAAATCATATTAATCATATCTCTGCAACAAACCTAAACTATTACTACTTGCGTTTATATTAGAAGAACTGGATTTTGCTAAACAATTTTAGGGAAAAAAGATTCCCACGATGCCAGAGTGAGACTAAATATTTGGGCTCCCAAACGAAGGAATTCGTCTTCCCACCTCGTCATTTGTATAGTTTTCATTTGGGCCGTGGGAAACTTCTGCCCCATAAATAAGGTTTAGAGCCGTCAAGAACAAGCAAGTGCCTCTTTTTGATTGGCAAAAATGCTTCAATAATTCAAGGTTTGAATTTGAATGAAAAACGACTGTTAACTAGTCATATGGTTTGTGTGCCCAAATAGTGAACTAAAAAATTCCATTCAGTCAAATGTTCCTATACGTGTTCTTATTGACCCCACACTGGGGCATGAATAAGAGAGTTTCATCTGGGGTAGCTGTATCCATTAGATTGGTATCAAATGTGATTTATGCATGGCTAGCAAAGTAGGGTTAGAGAATTCATCAAGGGTATCAACCGGTCGGTCTGGATCAATTCCTACCACTCTAAGCCCCAAGATTAGGACCAGACCATTTATCTAACTGGTCTTTAAAATTCAGACCTTGGTCAAATACTAATCTGTTGGTCAATTACTGGTTCTTAATTTTCCTCATATCAAACGGGATTTTTTGTCTTCTCAAGTGTAGTGCACCACACTTAAGAATCCAACCGTAAAAACATGGGCAATGACGTCTTTTTATCTTCCCAAGTGTTGAGTGGATGGTTGGATTCTTAAGTGTGGTGCACTGGGCACTGCACTGCACTTGAGAGGTTAAATTTTCTACCAAACGGCTTAAGAGATCTAATCGATTCGATTCACACTCGATTCGTGACAAAATAGCTCTCACTTGATCATTAAATAAGTGAAAAAGATCCCTGCTTTGTGGCGCCCCCTATGTTAGGGGTGTCAATTCTAGGCCTGGTTCGGCAGACCCAACTGAGCCCGGCCCGCCCAGCCTGTTTACTAAACATGTCGAGCTTAAACCCAACACGTTTAAGAATCAGGTGGTCCCGGTGTGGGGTTCTAGCCTGTCGAGTGCCTGACTGAACTGATCGATTCTAGGTCTGACCTAATCCGACTCTATAACTTGTAAACTTCCCCTCCCGTTGCCTCTCCCGGTCTCCCCTATGTGGTTGTGTCAATATTTACCCGTGTACAAAAATTAAGAGGAAACTATATGAACTTACAAGATTAAAGATACTTCACCTAAAATGTTGCACCAATTACACTATTCCAGTATTGAATTTCGCACCAATTCCAATAGCACCTAGGAGAGCACAAAGAAAATAAGAAATTATAGTTCAAAATATTAAAAAGGCATCCAAGCTTGGAGGCAAACAAAGTGATTGAAATGGTTGTCACTTGTTAAGATTTTGAAAATTAAAACCTTACGTGGGTGGACTCACGAATCCTAGATTTGTAAAGGAATGAAATCGGACGTTAGACTACTCAGAAATGACTGCATTGCTTAAAGCCCGTTTAAATTAAATAGGCCCATAACCCAGTTCTGCACCATTTAAGGCTCAATTGTATTACTCAAATATAGCCCGAGTCCGATCGAGTTTGTCCAGGCCTGGCCCGATTATATACACGGTCGGTCACAATGCAGGCTTTAAGCACCGTGAGGCTCGATTAGGCCCAACTGAGCCCAACCGATTGACACCCCTACCCTACGTCCTCTCACAGGGTACTATGAAATGACACCCCTGCCCCCTGGGTGAATACCCAAGCAGGCTCCCCCATTGGCCCGGACGCTGGTATAGAGACCATGCGACCAAGCAGTGATGAACCTGAACTGGATTCTCCCTGTTTTGCTATGAAATGGGAATGATACTTGTTATATAGTCACCAAACTCCAACAAGTTGATATATGTTTGTTTTTCAACTAATTCCCAGTTCTGGTAAGCACCAAACAAGCCCACCAACACCTATGCATTTCGCATTCCTAATAAACAAACGTCCTCTTGATAAAACAACTGGCCAGCATCTTATTCACATTTGAAAAGTAGTTGACAAACAACTGCCCAATTTCCTATTGACATCAGAAGCCTGATATTCTTCTTATAATGTGGGATATCAAAATTCTAATGACTCACATTAGAACTTATATTTTTTTCATATTTTCAGGGAGATTAGCAGTATGGCTGACTCTTCGGTCTGAAAAACGGTCTCCTTAGCAGGAAGGACTGATTGACTAATTTCCATTCCTTGATTATCCAATCTCTGTTAGACAAACTCTGCAATTTTTGAACAGTTTTAATTGAGCTTTTTCTACCAAAAAAAAAAGGAACCAAGTGAAATAAGTATTTCATACTAACCAAAGGGCCAAAAAAAAAAAAAAAAAAAAAAAAATTTAGAACTATTTTTCTTAGGGATTAGATTGTAATCCACTATTAGTTTTTGAAGGAGTTTCTTAATCTCTATTGATGCTTCCATGTGTGCGCACCCATTGATTCTCGCACACTGGCACAAAAGCCGTTCTCTTAGGCACAAAGCTCTCCCCCCACCCTCAATTTTTTAATTATTGCTAAAATCGAAGACAAAAAATTGTTAGGTGAATGTGAAAAGGCACAAATGATTAAGAAAAGGATTGTCCACTCTCGTCACTTGCTGATGTTAGCTTGCAAAAGTCATAAAAAGGCATCTACGAGGGTAGGTTAGTTACCATATAAAATGTAGTATTATTGTTATTGTTTATTTTTATAAACTTAACTTTTATATTTGTTATTAAAGATAAACAAAGATTAGTAGAGAAGTGGCTAACAAATGTCATAAAATATGAGCATACATAGATTTTATTACTCAATTTAAATTAAAAAGAATATAATAAATACACTAACATTACAGTTATATATATATATATATATATATATAATAAAATAGTCTATGACTTTGTTTTTGGTAAGAGTCCCTGATTTTTTACTTATTTATAGATAGCACCTACTTTTATTCCTTTTTAAATCTGAAGAAACAATTCCTTTTCCCAATTTTGCCTCAGCCAAAAACCCCCTATTAATAAAAACTTTTATAATAGAGCAAAACTCAAGTTGGAAACCATTTGCAAAAAGGAAAACTCATTTTCGATCATCACAGTCTTAATTTGAAAAACTCATCAAAATGGCAATGCGGAAAAACAATGTAACTATTCCAACTATTGGATAGAGTGAACATGGTTTGTATAAAGGATAAGACTCAAGATGAGAAGAAACTGTCCCTATCGGTTGGCGACACCAAGAGGAGATTGACTCAAACTCAATCACCTAAACAGTCCGAATTTGTGGTAGATGGATCGTTGGATGTCGTGCCTGTGCCTGTGCCTGTGAGGTGTTGATCTCTTCACCCCGAACTGCACCATGGGGGAATTGAAGAGGATTTTAATCCAAGAATTATTGGAAGTTCGGTCCGGACCGTAACAAGATGACCTCTAATAGGTCCACTATAAATGATTATTGGTGGTTTTCTTGATCGGCCATCTCTCGGTTTAAAGTTTAATCACAGTTAATTTCTAAAAAAAAATTTATGGGCAAGAGAACACTACCCGGTCGTGTGGTCCCTGCACCTCGGCTTCTCCAACCACATTCCTGACCTTCAAGCTTAAGTGAAGTAATTAACAGATGAACTGTCCGGTCTGATCCAAAGTGATTCGAAGCCGAGCTCCCCAGTGCTAAAGAGACAACCTATGGTTGGGCTGATCCCAAGTCGGGTCTTCAATAACTGAGACAACCTAATCATAGGAAAATCATTCTCACTTATTTTACTCTCTTGTGTAATAAACATAATGGAGAGAATGCAGACTTACCTCTCCATGTAGGATCGAAGATTGCCTAAAGTCCAATTCCTATTTGGCATTTTATCTTCTCCGGCGATGACGAACCTCGGACGGCGGCGATGCCTATGTTCTAAGATAAGTCTTTCTGGCTTTTGGGTTTTATTCAATGGCTATATCTGATGGCAAGAATCTGATGGCAAGAAGTTCCTGTTAACCAAAACCATGGACCTATCTCTTCTTAAGTACCCTTATAGTTAACCCCTCCCATCATAGTGGTTATCCTAATGGTTAGCAACTAAGTCGCACTACCTAATGTTAATGTGGCATGATAGCCACATCGGCTTTCATTTTCCCACTTGACCTATGTTGCCACGTGGCAAATAAATAATATAACCTCAGATTGAATGCATGACCATACATAACTTATTGAGAAAATTACTTGAACACCCCCTGTACTATGGCCATTTTACTTACAATTACCAACGTTTGAAACAATTACTTGACATCCCTTGAAACCTGACAGTGTTAGTCTGTTGTTAGTGTTTAAATGAAAATGTCCATTTTACCCTTATCACCTATTCCATAGAATACAGTGAAATTAAAATTACCAAATTACTCTCTTTCTTCTTCCTGCAAACAACCCAGGAAAGCTCAGATTGGGGAAACCTCATAGTATAACGCTCATTAACAGCTCGTGATTTCCTCTCTGAAAGGGGTTTCAACTTTCAAGCTCACTGTGATTTCAAACCAGGAACCGAAAAACTTTGAAAAAATCTTGCATATTCAAATTCATCTCCGGAAACTAAATCCATAACGTTTCTGACCGAAAAACTACAAATGTAATGCCACCAATGACAGGCTAAAACCACTCTAATCCTCCAACAGAGTAAACAAAAACGCAGCAATCCCTGCCAAAGAAATAAATAACCGCATCCAAAGGTGTTCGATCTACTTCTGAAACGCTCTCAAATAGCCAAACTGCTACAAACTTTTGAATTTGAACTGAACCGCTTAAAAGTTTCCGCCCTCAAAACCACTAAACTGGACTTGAAAATCACCAATCTCAAGTCCAAAACCACCACAAATCCCCTAAAGCATAACAATATTGACACAAACCCACAAATTATCTCCTGAAATCTACCACAAAATTCCCATTCTCAATCCCACCTATAGTACAAGAAACCAAAACCTCCCTTACCCACCAAAGAAAAAACAATAGAAGAAAAACCCATTATCCCTGCCCCAGTGTCCTACAATAAATTACTTCTGAAACACCAGAAGATGCAAAACCCATCTGCCATAAGCAACTTGGAAAACTCAAAACGAAGGTAGTAATGGGAAAAGGAGTAAATAAAGAGAGGGCGAAAGATTCGTTAGAGGAAGAGGAGTCTGAAGTGGAAGAGATCAAGGATGAGATCGATTTGTCAAACAGAAACCGATTATCCCTCCTTTGGCACTCTTCTTCCTGGCCCAATTTGTTGTGTCGTTGGCACCACCTTCGTTGTTAATGTCGTGGCTTGCAGTGGAGGTTCCAAGTTAGGATTACATATAGGAGATGGTGTTTCAGCAAGGATTTATGGTAAAAGTTAGGGCTTTTTTACGTAGCCGCAGTATGCTCACAAGATGCCCTAGTGGTTTTTGAAACAGCACCTATGTCTGTCGGTTTTTTTTTTTTTTTTTTTTGGTTGCAAGAAGAAGAAGAAGAAGAGGGTAAATCCGTCACTTCAGTATCCTTTAAGGGTAGTTTAGGTAATACAAAAATTTAACCGATGACATCACTAAACTACCGAACTTGACCTACTTGAAATAAATGGTAAACTGCAGGGGGTGTTCAAGTAATTGTTGGAAAAGTTGGAGAGAATAAGTAATTAGGCCATAGTATAAGGGGTGTCCAAGTAATTTTCTCTAACTTAGAAAATTTTAAGAGGGAGTATAAAAAACATTCGAAATGAAAACTTCAATCCACGGATCATGACGATGCATCCTTACAAAGAATACTTCTTTCCATATATCACGCGATAGATTGTCCTTTTCAAAATGAACCTTAATGTAGTGAGTGAGACTTTATTGAATCAACCTAATGGTTAATTCAAGGTCCAAACAAAATTTCCCTACAGTCTTATGGGCATCAGTCATTACAAAGCTTAATGTGATATCACCATATACATAACAGTAATGACATCAAAAACTAAACGGTTGAATGCTCATTCAGAATAATAAACTATACATTGCAATGTCTTAAGTATGATCTCAAGTATCATTAACCATAGATTGCGCCATCTCTTAAATGTGATCTTAAGTATCATATGCTTCATATTGCAACAGTTTCAAATATGATCAATTGCTATTCCACGATCCAAACAATTTCCTTTGTCCTCATTGTTACAGTATTATCACATAATACTTAAATATGCATATCTATTGAGGGTACACCTCAAAATTTGTGATAAACTACCTTAACCAAAATCATGAGAGACAGCCTCATAGCATGCTTGTATTTCAGTTTTCATAGGTGAAGAAGCTGTTCTAAGTCTGCTTAATGCTTCTCCAAAATTCTGCTCTAATAATGTATAAGATATAATTTGAGGCAAAATTCCTCGTATCCCCACATGTAGCGTAACCTGAATTCAAGTAGCAAACCAAGTTCAATTGATCAACGCACAAAAGATGTAGTCCTTGGCTTAGTTAGTAAGTACGCCTATAATATCCGTATCCGTACATATGATTCAAAAAACATATTTTTACGTATATATTCAGTTTTTTATTTTTTTGGTGAAACATATATATCCAGTTATAGGGGGAAAATGCGCATTTTAAAGGTCCACATATTAAACACATATTTATACGTTTAAAACGTATTATACACCATAAAAACGCTACTTTAGAAAAAGAAAAAAAAAAAAAATCCCCAAAAACCCCGATTTCTTTGCCCCTTCTTCCTCTTCTCTAACCCTAAGTCCTTATTCCACAATTCTCAATCTTGATATGCCGACAACTCTCATCTTCTTCTTTTCCGTCTGCGTCGGCCATTGTGGTGGCCCAAAGCTCTGCAAGTGCCTATTGCAGCGGCCCAAATCTCTCTCTCTCTCTCTCTCTCTCTGTAAATATATTTTTGATTTGTGAATCTGTCTATTTGCTGGCGATATCTCATACGCATGGCGGATTAAATCAATAAGCGATTGAAGCTGATACGGGTGAGTGGTAGCGGTACATACGCACTGTGACCTTATTCATCCGTATATTGTCATTTAACCGTAGATTCACATGAGATTAATCTCAACCATTCAATAAATTTTCCCTTTGACCGGTTCCTAGCTACTACGGTTGTCCCTTCTCTTCCCTGTTTTCATTTTTCAGCAGAGAAAAAAGTATACCCTTCCACCTATCTGTATATCAGCAGGTGTATTAATATGGATTTTAGGTATCAAAGACTGGAAACGATGGGGAGCAAAAGGGGTTTTGAGAGCGATGATAGTGGGATTGTTGATAGGTTTCGGAAATGGAGAGATGAGAATGGGAGGATGGATGGTATGTTTCAAGGTTGGGTAGATTCGATTAGGGTAAATGGGGAAGGAGTGATGAATGTAGAAGTGGGTAACTGTTTTTTGTCCTTTGAAATTGATCTGCTGAGATGAAATACTCTCTCAATTCATATGCAGAGAAGAATAAGACATTGAAGTTCGACCAGATTTGCAATTGCCACCGCAAATTCCTTAGACTTTTCTGCAATCATCAATTTCTTCTTATTTTTCTAAATCTTTGGTACCCTTGATCTTTATTTTTTATAATTTTTAATCGTAATTATTACCTTTCTCCAACGAGAGTTACCTAAAAAAAAACGCTTCTTTTTCTCTCATCATCCTCAAGCCTAGCTCATTGAAACTTGAAGTTGCAGAAGATCCTTAAAGTAGAAAAAAGTAACAAAGAAAAGGAAAGAATAGTGATGGAATTTCTTTTTCACGATGTAAAACCTGCTCACCATTCTTTTGAGTTCTTGGATTTTGAGAGATTTAGGTCTGTAAGACGGTGGATCTGAGGTCGATTCTACCATTAGATGTCTGTAGTAGTAATGAAGACTCCATAATGTTCTCAGAGACTCCGACTATCTCCGCTATGGATATGTGGGGACAGAGAAGAGAAAACAGTATGGGAAAAGAGGAAGGTTGCCGGCAGAAGAATGAGTTGCAACGGCAAGTCACCGTGGAGGGATGAGTTGCAATGGGAGGTCGTATGTTCAAATGGAGTTGTATTAACAGTTATTGCGGACGATAAGAACTGAGATAAATACGGTGACAGTCGGTCTCAGGTTCATAGAAATAAAAAATTCAGCGGCTACCAACAGTTGCCTAGTGCATTTGGTGAGCTGTGGTGCGCTTCATGCCCATGCTCACCAAGAGGTCTCGATTTTGAATCTTTTGGCTGGTACCTTTCCCTTGGCCCTTCCTATTCTCCCCCCAGGGTGGATGTTCTTTCAAACAACTTCATTTTCTGTTGTTATCTTAGTTAATCGCTAAACTAAGTTTTAAGATTCAATTTGTTTTTTTTTTCCATCGCATTCAGAACCCTATTTGTTCGCACGTCCCGCGACCTTTTAGCCTTTTATAATTTGTCTTCCTGTAGCTCCCATTCTTAAAGTTGGTTGTTGTTCTTCTGTCTATAACTCGTGTGTTTTTTTTTTTTGGGTAAGGAGTGTGTGTATTTGTGTTATGTTATTGACATCATTAATGCTAATTAAACACAAAAATTATGAGGATGGTTAGTCTCTATTCCCTTTCTTATGGCTTTTGGGAATTTTCAAAGTTGGGGGGCAAGAGTCTCACTTGATTACAAGAAACGGTTTCCATGAAACATTTCTGAATTGAGATTATTTTTGTCATTAACAGTTCTGATGCTTTCTTTTGATAAAACCATTGTTTGTATATTACTAATCTGTTTATTTGGTGATTTACAAACCATTGTTTGTATGTTACTATTCTGTATATTAGGTGATTTACAAACTTGTTGTATAGTGAATATATACCTGAAATTTTGCTAACGAAGCAGTCGTATTAAACACGTCCTGTATCATTGTCATGTGTGTTTTATTATGCCGAATTTTTTAAAAGTATTATTATCATCTAAGTTCATTTTATAATAGACTCAATACTCCCACCGCCAGGTGTGACATAGACCCAACTTTACTTCAAATTACTTAATAACAAGTGCATATGAGATACTTTCTATTTATTATTGCTCCAAGTCACTTATCGGACATTGCCTCAAACTAGGTAACATACCTAGTTGCATTATAATAGTTGCTACTTTAGGCTTAAAAACAATGATTCCAATCGATCCAAAACTTGATATAATCCATTTAAGACATTTCCTAAGGTCTTATTAGACATGTCATGATGAATCTTTATGCTTACATATACAAGGCTTAAAAAATATATCAAAATTATTATTCAAAAAATTTTAGTTTCATGTAGTAACCCTAGATCACTTGATGCTAAAAGAATACTTTCTATATATATAAATAAATCGTTTTGTGCCTACATATAATCGCTTTGTCAAACCATTTTCAAGTACAAGAATTTTATCATAAAATCATTTATTGTAAAATTTTGGATTGATTTTAATGTTATTTTGGTTATTTTTTTCAAATATGATTCTAGAAGTCTCTAAGACTACATAGAGTTTATTGAGACATAAATTGCAGTTCTCCCACTACTTCAAGATGGTACTCCGATAACTATGATGAACTTTTTCATAACCCTAGATTTTCAAAGCTATATTTTTTCACGTGGCAAACTCTAATAATTAAGTTTGATACTTGGCATGCGAGCAAGCCCTATGGTAGCGCCCATCTAGGAAGGTATAAATTTTATGGGCTTTAATTGGTTCACTGCATGGCTCATCTAAGAAGGATTCCCTGCACTGTCTAAATAGCTGCTACATGGCAACCTAGTTGGGGTCTAAATTTTGTGGACAAGTTGACACCAAAATGTTCTGTTCAAATATTTTATTTCAGCCAAAGGGGAGTTAGTGTTGTAGCAAACTAGTGTTTTGAAATATCAAGAGTATGGGAGAGTGCACACTAATGATCAAAGTATCATACATGGTAATAATGTAATATATGTTAGGGAAAGAGAACGATACCTGGGCAGGTGCGGTACGTTACCCCTGTGGCAAACACAAGGGTGGGTGAAATGACCATTGTGGCCTTGGAAAATTCCGCCTTTCCATGGAGGCATGGTGGTCATTTCACCCACCCATGTGTTTGGGTGCAGGGGCTATGCACCATACACGTCCAGGTAGCATTCTTTCTCCCTGTATGTTAATGGGTGCACGATCTCTATCCGGGAGCACATTTGGGCGCAGGCTAAGCCTAGACACATGGGGTGGGACAGGGTCAGGGTTTGCATCATTGGGGGGTAGGCTGATTATTTCGCCCACCCCCCATGTGTACATCTAGGCGTACCCTGCGCCCTCAATGCAGAGAACTTTATCCCTATGTTAATTAATGAAAAAGTATTTAATTGAATTATGCTACAAAATTTGACTCCTGGAAAATCCAATATTTGTCTATGTGGAACAATAAAAGGACTAGACAGGGCAGATTCCCTTCCTTTGGATCTTTATCTTCTCGAATGCATTGAACTGCCCCCCAATGCACCTCAATTGTGCATCTAACGGCGGACTACCCAATCCGACAGTGCACTGGGTAGTCCACCTTTAAAGTTCATTCTCTCAATCTTTAGAAGATAAAAATTCCCTTTCTAAGCAAGTAGCACAAAGAAATTTTTTTGCCAAATTTTAATCATGAACTTTTTAAACTTTAAAAGTCGAAATCTACCCAAGGCCTTCCTGACCGCCTGGCATGGTGCAGACTACTTGGATTGTTTTTTTTAAATCATTCTAACCCTTACAAGAGAGAGAAAGACAGAGAGAGTGTTGTACTTAGTTCACCACCCATTTCCTGTTGTTCCTCGCTGGTGCATGTTCCCTAGCTGAACCTCTCCTCCTCCGCCATGGCTAACTGCTTGACCCCTCTGTGTCCATTGGTTGATATTCTGATCATCTTGTTGTTGAATAGGGCTCTCAAGCGATCCGGCCAGTCCATTACTAACATATTGCTGCACCACCAACACTGATACTGTCGCTGCAAAATCTGACGATGATAACAAATCACCGATGGCTCCCAATTCTGGGCATTCACTCCAATCTGTCAATCCAGCGGTCAATGGTGATATCATCCCTTGTCCTCTCCCAATAATGTATAGATCATAGATGTTATCCATTGACCGTATTACCGCCACCGTCTCCTCTCCATTGTTCACTACCTTCTCGGAGTACACAATTGACTCGACATTCACGTTTTTCAGCCGGAACTCGCTTATGAACTCTTCGTCTCGTTGCTTCTCTCTTTCGCTGTCTGTGATAATATTCAAGATTCTTATATCACTGTTTTCATTGGCCAGTATTGCAGGCTCCACTGCATTTTCTCCTGCTAAGAAGCGGAGCACCGTAAGATGTACGTCTGGGTGCTCTGACATCCTCCAAGCGTAAGATAATGCTTCTCGATCATCGGGTCCTCCGAAAAAGAGGACTGCAATATGATGGGTTGTGTGGCTTGATACCACACGTGCAGTTCCACCAAGGCCTCGATCGACAAGGATGCCGACCGAACAAGGGGCATTGGCCAAGACATTTTGGTTCACAGTTCGAAAAGCCGGATTGGTGGCTTCCATGCCACCATCCACTGTTTGTTGCTTATGGAAAGGGAGAAGGATGAAGGCTACACGCTTGTCCTCAGAAACGTTACAAATGTCTTCGTGCATGGTAGAGTAGGGAGAGATAGCTGTGAGGGGTTGTACTGAGATGCCGCCCATATGCTGCTCGTAGTTCTCGAAGGCATTAATGATGTGATCCGATTGGGCTTGGGTTCGATTTTGGGCGGGTCGACCCGATTTGCGAGTGTTATGGACGATCAACATGGCAGAGGCCCGGCCTGTGAGCTCTACTAGGTGGAGGGCATAGACAGTGATGGGGGATTTCTTAGTTGGGTGAGAGGCCTCTAGGAGGTTGATGATGGTGGGTACATTGCGAGGGGTGTGAATGCAAGCCAAGATCCGGAGTTCTGAATTGGGATTTGATGTTTGCAGAGTTCGACGCTTGTAAGGCATGTAACGTCTCGCCGGTCGGTAAAATTCATTTACGATCGGCATAATGATGCTTGTCATCAACACTGTCATCAACACCAATATTGCAAATGCACTTTCGGTTATTACCTGATAATATTACAAGGGAAATAAAACTCATAGTTAGTAAATTCGTGAATAATTCTTGTTTATGGGTTGGAAATTTTCAAGGATACTAATCTAAGATAGATAGATATAACTTATAAGGTATTAAAACTTTTTTCCTTATAATTTCTCACAATAATGATTATTTTTTTCATACAGAGAATATATTCAAAGAGCAACTTGTTAAATTTAATGGCCTTTATCATTTAAATGAATATATATCATATTTTTCTATTATCACACTTCTTAAAAAAAATTTGATTTTTCATAAATTCAAATATGTTGATGTGAAACCCATAATTAGATGTGATACGAACAAATTTTTCATAAAGTTCCACATGGCAGTTTGGCTAGAATTCATTACTAAACAGGTATTGTGGACAACTGAGATATGCTCATCAGTTGGTTAGCTCCTGTTACATTGTAGCAGGTCCTAGTCTTCGGTTTCAATTTCTGACTTTTTCCCACTACATTTGCAATGCTAGGTGCTACTACCCTCTTCTGGGTTCCACCCCCAAACCGTTTCTTCTTGAGAGGAAAATTATCTCCTACAATTACTTGTCCGGTTCAATTCCTTAATGCCAGTAATAATAGAGGGGGTGGATCCCACTCGGGCAAAGTGTTTGGGTAGAGATGGAGTGGTCATCTCCCCCCTCTTGTTAGGGGCACTAGGGAAACTGGACCAGGCAGGGAATTACAGGGGATAGAGATCCCGATTGAGACACCAACATAGTGGCCTATGGACCCTATAAGAGGATATGATTCCCAAGAATCGGATTTGGATATAGACCCTTATTAGGATTGAATCCCAAAAAAAAATTTAAATTAATTAATTAATTACACTAAACTAATGTTCCATGTAATTATCTTCTCATGTGGTTATTTTTTCAAGTCAATCTTGTTTCACAACAAGTCTAAAGTTTGATTTTATTTGAAGAAATTGGACCATTGAAAACAAGGGGAAAGGTTGTTCCATTAGCATCTTCATACACGGTAAGTCATATAATTGATTTGGATCATTTTATAAGAGAATATTCCACTCATGCGACATTCCTGGTCTTGCTTTACTCGTGTCTTTCAAAGTAATAAAGTGAAGTTTATTTTTTTCTTTGATAAATAGAATGGAATATGTTGAAATAGGCTATAAACTCCAAATATGTGGTATTCGGCTCTCCTCCATCCGTGGCAGGAGCTGGAGGATCTAACCTAGCAAAAACAGGGATGTTTGGGTCATTTCACAGGCATCCCCCCCTATGAAATGACCAAAACCCTCCTGTTTTTGCTTGGCTGGATCTTCCAACTCCCGCCATGGCTGGAGGAGAGCCAGGTCTGGATATGTGTTTTCAAACTTTTTAAACACATGAGCATTACAGTAATGGCAATGTGCATAAGAAATGGATATCCTTTCAACAAATTTGACCATATGATAGTTGGAAAATCAAGTTTATCGACTCGACTTGTCATTTTCAAAACTTGGTGAATCAGGCAAGTCAAACCTGATCGGACGAATCTTTTTTTTTCTTTTTCTTTTTAATATATTCCTTCTTCTTTTTCTACAAGTTAGGAGGGACTAAGGTCTTGGTTTTAGGGATCGGTAGCAGATCGGCAGAATCACTCAGATCAAATCAGTATCAGTCAAGGGATAGCCCGATTCGGGGGCGATCCTATATTGGTGATCGATATGGATGGGGCTAAAAATGTTTTTAAAAAAATTGAATTTTTTAATGAAAACTAGAGGTAATTAAATCTATCTGATTCGGGCTGATCCAGGATGATCAGGATTGATATCAGCCGAGGCTAACCCCTTATCTAATACCAATTCTTAAAACTTTGATTGTGGTTATGGTTGCTTCACATGTGAGAGGAAGACAGGTGTTATTGAAGACAACAAACAAAACTTCTAGGGTTTTATTTAGTTGTAGATCAAACTTATGATTTATGAATAGTATATGACCCAATGGAAAGGAAATAATACTCGGTGAGTTTTATATGACAACCAAAAACATTGAATCAATAAAAATTCGGATTGACTCGGACCTTGTCTGGTCATTTCTTAAACATGGACGAATCTTCATGACTCTTAGCCAAGTATCATACTGTTTTTTTACTTGACTCGAATGACTTGCCCAAGTCAAAACCTGTTTTTTCCAATTATGGTCCTTATATTAAAAACATTGGAGAGAGTTCCCTACACTACCCGAGTGTAGTTTCAGTGAATGAATGAACCCCCTTTGGAGTCTGACAATAGGGGGAAGGGCATTTATTATATATCATCCCCTCACATGAATAGTGATATGTGAGGGGGTGTGCAATTTCATTTTTGAGTTGTCATTGTGCACAATTTTTTTCGTAAAAACATATGGGGAAAGTTTTCATACACAGTCGTGAAAGCCGTGTATGTGAGAGGGTGGGAGTTTCAAGGCATTAATTAATGGGTGGGAATTTATGACTTTGCCAATACTCTGTGAGAGACCCTCTCACATACACGGCTTACACAGCCGTGTATGAAAACTTTCCCCAAAACATATATTAAAAACGTAAAAATCAGGGCACATGAGAATGAGTGAGCATGTCAAAGGTTACCTGTTGGTCACGCCCGACATTGAGAACAATCATCTCGATGAGTCCTTTGGTGTTGAGTAGGAGACCTAAAGTGAGCCCTTCACTCATTTGCATCTTATAGTAGAGGCAGACGAGAAGTGTGCCACAAACCTTGCCTAGAGTAGCCAAGGTCAATGTGAAGAAGGCATAGCCCCATTGAGCCCCTCCAACTTCTGCAACATTTGTCCTAAGCCCACTCATGGCAAAAAAGAGAGGAAGCAACAGCCCAGACACAAAATCCTCAAGCTTCTCTATGAGTGCAGTCCCAAGTGGACCATTTGGTATCACAAGACCATACACAAAGGCACCAAAGATGGAGTGTGTACCAATGGTGTCTGTAATAAAACCACACACCATGACCCCTGTAAGGATCAAACTTAGGTAGAACTCGTTGAAGCTCTCACCCTCTGGAGTACGTCGTATAATCCATCCAATGGCTGGTCTGATCACGAAGATGCAAAATATAACAAAGGCAATGGTGGAGAGGATAACCCCAAGAGAGGCTAATGTTACTTTATTGTTCTCTGCAAGTGCAATACCTAAGCCAAGGAGGATCCAAGCCAAAATGTCGTTGACAAGAGCCGCCGACATGGCCACCCTCCCTAACTCTGTGCTAAGGAGCTTGAGCTCTGCAAGGATACGAGCCAGCACCGGGAATGCTGTAACAGAGAGGGTAACCCCAGAGAATAGGAAGAAGATCTTAGTTTGTTCTGGAGTTTTCTTAATATCTCCTTCTTCTTCCTCCATTTTCATGAGGATTATGGCATAACAAGCACCAATGATGAACGGCAATATCAAGCTGGATATGGCGATTGTTACTGCCTTCTTTCCTGTTCTCTTGATCATAGTTAAGTCCATTTCAACACCCACAAGGAACAAGAAGTAGAGGAGACCTACATTGGCCATAGTCTCCAATACCATCACACTCCTCAATGGGAAAACTGACTCTGCAAACCTTTTGCTCCTTCCCAACACTGATGGACCCAACACCACACCACCCTATACACAAATCAAATTCAAAATCAAGTAAAAATAAAAAAAAAAGAATCACTTTCCATCAACCAAGGGACTATCAAAAGAATAAACGATCTATTGGTTATCGCTACCTAATAGCTTAAGCTTTTTGATTAGATACTTTAACATGGTATCAGAGCCAACGAATATTAAAAATTACATCTTACTGTAAATAATACTTACAATAATTTCTGCGATAATGCGAGGCTGACGCAAAGGTTTAAGGATGAATACAAGAAAGCGAGTAATAAGAACGATGATGGTGAGCTGCAAGATGAAGAGAGGAAGCGAGAAGTCGAGTGGATTATCACCTTGCCAGATACCGCTCGTCGTGATCATGTTAGGTGAGTAACACACCATTACTTCATGTGTCTTGTTTGTAGCCGAAATCGTTCCATTAATTAACTTCGATCCCCTTCCAGTTATACTGGTTTCATTATCTACATAAGCAGACATATCTCCTCTCCTACAGCTTCACAGTTGCTTTAGCTTTATCTTTATCCACCACTTTCACTTTGTTCTTTCAGTTCTGTATCAAATAATGTGCAGGTAACCACAGAACAATAACTGATCTTGGGTAGAGTTCTCACCTTTGATTTAACACACAAAAAAGCAAATAATAATAATAATAATCAAAAGAAAAAAAGAAAAAAAGAAATGGAGCAGAAGAAGAAGAAGAATTATGAAAGAAATTATGGAGAAGGAAGAGCAGAAAGGGAAAGGAAACCAAAAGGAAAAGGGTAACCTGGGAGAGAGTGAGAAGAAAAGGGTTGAACTGTGTGGTCCACAGTGTTAATCCATTGAGTCCAATGAGGCATTTACGTGAAATTCGTGGTTGAGGTTTTCTCATCTCTCTTTTCCTTCCAAATTTTGGGCTTTTTCTGACACGAAGAGATATATATGTAAGGAAAAATTTTCCGCAACCAACGATGAAGGAAAGACCAGAATCTAAGAGTAGTAATTACCGATTTGTCCTGCAGTGGCGGGAGTTGGAGCATCCAGCCGAGTTAAAACGACAGCAAAAACAGGGGGTGGGATGGTCATTTCACAGGTGGGTCCCAGGACCCACCTGTGAAATGACCACCCCACACCCTGTTTTTGGGTGGTTTCCATGGATTGGACGCTCCAGCTTCCGCCACTGTAGGACAGGAGCCAGATCTAGTAATTACGAGTTCGGCTCAGATTCATGTACAAGAACATTCCACTCGTCCTAAGCTGACGAGATTGAATTGGATTCCATCTTATTAGGTAGAGAAGTACGAGATGATTTTCGTACGTTAATCCAGGATGTATTCTAGTAATTACTCCCACCCTTATTATACCACGTTGATAACAACACCTTATTTGTTGCCCAATACCATCCGAGATTCTGGGTCAAAGGATTGAATGAAAATAAATTTGGTCTTATAAGTAATGGCTTAGAGAGAATAAAGGAAGAGTCAAAGAAAAGTTGAAACTGAAAAACCAGATTTACAGTTCTCTATATGTGTTTCACCTTTTCCTGCGGATTTCAAACCATTGATGTCTATCTAAGATCAGCTCTCCACATACAATGGTTATAAACTAACACGTGGTCAAAACATACAGACCAGGTTCAGCTCTGCCCACAACACTAGATTAATCAGATTTTTATCCTCTCAGATGCGGTGCACTGTCCAATTGAGAATCCAACCCTAAAAACATAGGTAGTGACGTATTTTTATCTTCTCAGGTGTTGAGTGGACAGTTCAATTCTCAAATTTGGTGCACTGATAGAGTGGTCATCAGAGGATGGCTTGCATTGGTCAGATAGAGAAGGTGAAGAATTATTGTATAAGATCCTACCGGCATTGGAAGATGGCATGGATCCTACCATTTTATCATAATTTGTTGGGGAAGTTGTCCAGATCCACAAGATAAGAAAAGTACATTTAAAATTTTAAACATATAAAATTTTAACCATACAAACTAAGTATGTTTAAAATTTGTTTTATATCGACATATATAGATTTAGAAAAGATTTACTTAATCCTCAAATTAGTTATTGTTTATCGCATCTAAGAAGGAAATAGATTTAAACTTCCTAAAAATACCGTTTTACATCACTTTTTTCCACAACGGCTTTCCTTACTCCAAAATTAAACCTTATGTGACGGACTTTCATGTAGAACTCGCAATTACTACATCCCCTGGCTCAGTCACTCAAGTGGGTGATTGCCTTCTTCCATTAATTTCTCTCTTTCCTAGCGAAGCTGATCTTTTTTTTCTTCTTCTTTTATTTTTTTGGCTTTTTTATAATAACTAGGTTAATAAGACCCAAACAGACATTTCTACAATCCTTGTTGCACACCTGCCTTTCTCATTTATTTCTCAGTTCTGCCTCTCCCAATAATTAATCCTTCATCTTTGTTTTGTAATTTTCAAGCTTAGAAACCCATTTGCTAGCTATGCTCCAGTACTTCAAATTATAATAATAACCTTCATTCGTCCCTCTATTTATCATATTTCATTTGTTTTTCATTGAATTTCTCTTTCCATTGATTCTTATTCATTTTTTACAATGTTCAGTTTGTGGATTGTTGGATAATGAAGAATTTTTTTCCGACCTTTTTCCCTCTCTCCCCTGTTATATATGTATATATTTTCTAATCTTTATTGAGCTCAATCGAAGAATATTGTCTATATTGGAGAGGCTTTACGTGGTTGATGGAATGTTGAATAATTCCTATTGTTGTTTTGTAATTTTAATTTTGTTCTTATTTATTGATACTTAGATTTAGAATGTTGATATGAATCATATGATTCAAATTGATACCATGACTCATCAATGCAGTATCACCCTAACCTGTGAATCTTAGTATACTATTGAGCCCTTGACTGAATCACTAAACATTACTCAAAAACTTTTGATTGATTTTGATATTCTTACCATTTTGCTTTCCTAGAACTGAAATGATTGACTAGTGCCCACAATTCCTATTGAAAAGTTGTACAAAACTAACGGAAAGCTTATTAAATTATTTTGACACTTTTGAGGCAACGTTTGGGAAAGATATGTATAGAATCTTTTGACAGATTTTCCAAATTTTGATCTTTTGAGGGGTGTTTTGGGTGGGGGTGGACGAGTTTTGATCCTCTTTTAATGTGAATAGTTTTGGAAGAGAAAGAGAGAGGGAGAGAGAACGAAAGAGGGAGCGAGATTCTTTCAGCAAAATTTGGTACAATAAACAAGAAGAGGATTCTCTGAACAAGTAAAGTACAATGCACACTTTTACCTTTTTTTTGTTTTTTTAAATCATTGTTTCTCTCTTTTTTAAACAATTTATATAATAATGAATGTGAGGAGACATCGTATATGCCTTAGGCTCAGAGAACCTTTATCAAATCAACCAATAGTCAGCTCTTTCAAAGTTCAAACAAGCCTCGCTTACAAAGACCATCAACTCTAGCTACGTAAGTAACAAACATTAGCTGAAAGTGAAGATCGACTTCAACATTTCATCATACAACTTGAACGCAAGTGCTAGACCAAAACTTCTCTTTCCATTCCATGCTTACAAAAATCACGAATCAGAGAGTTACAACTGATAATTTCAAGTGTGAAAGTTGGAAAAAACGCTAAAAAAAACAACGGCCAAGGGGTGAATTCCACAGGAGCTTCGCTGCATAATTGGAGGTAAAAATGACCCCCCCCCTCTCTTCCTATTTATAGTGGATGGCGATGGCCAGGCCCATCCCAGGGTATATTTTATGTGTCAAATTGGAAATGGAGCCGAAAATTGAAACCAAAACTGAATCGAATGGAACTAAATAAATTCGGTCCAAATTCCATTATCAAATATAGGAACCGAATAGAACTGAATAGGACCAAATAGAATCAAATGCAGGCCAAAACTGAATCAAACCAAGCTGGTTCAATTTGAAAGTTTAAAACCAAATCTATTTCGGTGCAGACTTCAGACTAGCACTCTGTTGGACCGAAGAGAAACCGAACTGAATCATCCACAAGTCCGATTAGGACTAGGAATCCTAAATCCTATGACAATTAGGACACCAAATCGGGGGAGTAAACTATAAATTAAGGTTTCTTTCTCTTTCTCTTTCTCTTCTAAAGCCCAAAACTCTTTCTAGCTAGTTTCTGCGTTTTGGTCGTTGATTCCTTTGTTTTTTCCTCCATCATCCCAGATATTCTCCTGGCTGTGAAGTCTCTAACGTTGTTGCTAGATTTCTTTGATTTTGATCGAGAAGCTGCAAATTAAGATGGGAGAGAAGAAAGTTTTGAATAAATATTTCCCTCCTGATTTTGATCCATCAAAACTTCCCCATCCATAGCCAGAGGATGAGGAAGCAGCAGCAGCAGGACCAAAATCAAATTAAAGTAAGAATGATGCTTCCCATGACAATTCATTGTGGAACTTGTGAGAATAATATGTACAAGGGTACGAAGTTCAATTCAAAGAAAGAAGATGTTAGTGGGGAGAAGGAGAAAGAGAAATATTTGGGAATTCAGAAATTCCGGTTCTACTTCAAATGCACCAACTGCTCTGCTGAACTCATGATGAAGACTGATCCACAAAATTCAGATTATGTTTTAGAAGCAGGTGCAATTCGCAATTTTGAACCTTGGCGTGCAGATCAGGATGATGAGGAAGAAGAGAAAGAAGATGCAATGAAATCCTTGGAGAAGAGAAGGATGGATTCAAAAAGAGAGATGGACAATCTTGCAACATTGGATGAATTGAAGTCATTGAAGTCTAGACATGAAAAGGTGAGAGAAGATGCGGTGGTGCTCCTCGAGGCCTTGCAATGCAAAACTGATCAGGAAAAGGAGAAGAAATTATTGCTGGCAGAAGAAGAACTCATAAAGTCAATTTTTACTCTGCAGGGATCAAAAAAGAACTCTGTTACAAGGATCTACGACGACAACGATGAGAACGATGATGATGATTTAAATCAGCTTTCATCATCATCAAATGTTGGTTCCAAGAGGATAAAAATTTCTGTAGAAGCAGGGAAACCTACAAATTGGGTGAGAAAAGGTAGTAGTACATTTGACAGCTTCAATACTAAAGAAACTCATTTAGTTAGAATTTTTGTTGTGAAGAAGAAAAAGAAACGTTTACCACCTTCTACTTCTACTGATGAAAGCAATCAAGAGGAAGATCAGAAGAACAAGCAGCAAGAAGAGGATGAGCCAAAGGCCACTGTACTGCAGTCCTTGTGTGAAGACTATGGAAATGATGAAAGTGATCAGTACCACTATTTGTAATTTACCTCCTTAACTTTTTAAAGAATCATCATTTTCTTGAGTGAAAAAAAAAAATAAAAAACATTATATAATGCTCCATTAGTTTTGTTTTTATGTGTTTTTTTAATTGATATCTGATTGCATCTATCATAGTCAAATAGCAATATGTAGGATTGGAATGGACCATAATAGGATTGGAAAAATAATACATTTTTCATATGTGGTTATTAAGTGTTGATTGAGCTATAGATCTCAGAAACTACTCTTTGAGGTGTTGCTATTTTCTAAAAATTTGATCTTCTTACAACTCAGCTCTTCTTCCTTTCCTGGATTTAAGAAAGTATTGACGATCAACCAAGATAGGAATCTGATAATTGCAGATGAGACTATGATTCCATTTTAGGGTTTTGATATTTATTTCCTTTTTGAAATGTTTGTGAGATATTAAGTGCAATTATAATGAACCACCCCTGAGGTTGAACAAAAGTATAATTTTATCCTTTAATTTTGGATAATTCTGTGTACCCCTGAGGTTTACAAACGTTAACAAATACATCCATTCCGTCAGTTCATGATTAACATTATTAAATTTAAGAAAAAAATTGATCAAATTGCCCTCATCTTCCTCAAATCTAAAACCCTCTTCACCCCTTCACTACCTCTTCTCCTTCTTCTAAAAACAAGGAAAACGATGGTGGAGGCTAGATCGAGTTTGCACTTTCAGCCTGGTAAAGAGCTTGAAACACTTCAGTTGAAGGGATCTGAATCAGAACACGAAAATAATGACGAAGTGAAGACTGATGGGGATTTGGATTTGACGAACCGGTGGAAAACCAGCCGGGAGGTTGAGGCGCCAGTTTCTGTTTCTGAAAACATTGACGCAAATGAGAAGAGGTCCGAATTGGATTTTGAGGTGGATTTTAATTTTATTTTTCCTATTCTTTGATGCTATACAGGAATTAGGTAAATTAGTTCGACTTGGAAGAATGTTATTTGATCCTTGTAGTTCCCTGTTCATTTGGTGAAATCAGTATTCTTACTAGTTGCAGATTCTATGTTTCTGTGGATCATCGTATTTGCTTAGTAGGATTTTGAAATTTATGTTGTTTTGGGACGAAGTTGGGACGACGGGTAGTTTGAAATTAGGATTTTTTATTTGAATCATAGGGTTTTCCTTTAAATCTCCAACTCCCTCACTTTTCCATTTTTCCTTCTTAGCTAAAGAACAGAAATGTTAGTTAGAGATCCTCCGATTAACCCCTTAGGAAAAACCATCCCTCTCACAACCAACGAAGATAATACAGTAGTCTCCTGTGATTCCGCCTCTGCTACTGTTTCTGATCTTGTTACTACAGCTACTTCTCATGAAGACAACAATTCTAATCTTGATCGTCCTTCCACGACTTCTCAAAACAACAAATCTAGCAAACCAGGAGAAGACCAATCACAACAACTGAAACAGCAACAAGATAAGGTATAAATACGTTTTGAGAATGATTTTGAATTTGGCATAATTTTTTTCTTGTTCAATTTTTACCTATGAGAGAAGAAAGATTCGGAAAGAAAACTTCTCTTGGTTGTAAAATTTTTTATGAGTGCAGTTTTTGAGGTATTCTGAGCTCTATTTAGGGTTTTTGAGGTCTGGGTTTTGGACCTCAAGGTTGCCAGGTTGGGTTTTGCTTTCTCTTTTTCAAATACCGGGTCTCCCATCCCATGTCAGTGAGGTAGTGAAGGGGTGAAGAGGGTTTCAGATTTGGGAAAGATAAGGGTAATTTGGTCATTGTTCTTCTTAATTTTAACACCGTTAGGCATGAATTGACGGAATAGGTGTATTTGTTAATGTTTGTAAATCTCAAGGGATACACAAAATTATCCAAAACTGGGGGGTAAAATAATATTTTTATTAAACCTCAGCGGTGGTATGTGTAAATTACCCTTAAAAAAAAAACCTGCAACTCATCTTTTCCAAATTATTTAGGGTTTGAAAAAAATGGAAGATGAATTGCAGGTTAGATTGAGCTAAGATGAAAATCTCCGGTTCAATCTAAAAGGAAGAACATACATGACAACCTTGTGCAAGTATAAATGCTGTCGGATTTGTCAATATCCTCATCCCATTCTCATCACAGAAGGATCGTCGACGTGGTGGCGAGGACGATAGGGAAGCAGCAGAAACAGAATCGTCATTGCAGGAGGATGCAGATCTAATGGAGGCATTCAAGGTGTTCGACGAGAACAGCGACGGCTTCATCTTGGCATAGGAATTGCAGATAATCCTCAGGAAACTAGGGATGCCCGAAGGCCGATACATCGGTCGAGTTGAGCGTATGATCTTCTCCGTTGGCCGCATTGAATTCAAGGACATGATGCACAGCATCATGGTTCGTAGCTTTTGAATTACGAATGAATGAATTTAATGGTCTTTCGTCAATCCAAACTTACTTTCCTTTTCATTTTAAATCTATTGGATCACAGCTCTTGTTCCTTTCTTTAACTTCTTTTATGTATTTCGCTCTGAGGAATGAAAAGTACGTTTGTAGGCCCTAAGAAATCACAACTCTGAAAAAGGATTGCAACACACAGGGCATGCCATAGAGGTGGAGGAGAGTATAGAAGAAGATCATTTAATTACAATTTGCTCGTCAAGCTCCAGCCGCCGGTCATTTAACCTGGACTTCCCACCCCGTGGGCCGTGGGGCACCTGGAACCCACAAAATCACTTTTCCCATCCGTCCCTTCCCTTCTACTTCCTATTCCCTCACCTCATTGCAGATTAGGGCTGCAACAGGGTCAGGTTGGGTCGGGTTTTTTAAAACCTTAGCCCGATCCTGAGTCCCCTTAGCTCGGCCCAGCCCAAGCCCGCCCTAATTGGCCTTGACCTTGACCCTAGCCCTGACCCTAGCCCTGGCCCTAACCCTGACCCTGACCCTGGCCCTGACCCTGATAGACTATATGCTTTCATTGTATAGATTGCAAACAGACTATATCTATAAGCCATGACCCACGCATGCTTTCACACAAGCAGGTAGCACTCCCTCATTTTATGATATAAAGTTATAAATTTTTCATTATCAAATAACAACATGCATTACCTGTTAACTGATATAGAAAAACAAATTTAATGAAAGTAAACCAAACTCCAACTGCTAATACTTTTATAACTATAACTATAACAATCAAATAATGAAAATTTTCAGCAAAAAATGTTGTTGCTATCAAATGAATGATCAACGTAATAGCAAATACTAACAATGACACTCGCTCCAATTGCAAATTTTATCCCATTACTCACAACAAAGCTAATTAATATCAAACCTACTTGACAACAGTTAATAAGTATCGAGTTTTCACATTAAAAAAGTTCCATCAATGTAATATCTCTAGCAATAAACAAACATTTCAAGATAGATCACATACAAAATATGCCAAATTTTGACTCAACAATTCTTCAAATGGGAAAGATTAAAGAGTACTCCCTTGAATGTAGAGATTTGCTTATCTTTTATTTAGCCTTTTTTTTTTTTTTTGCACAAAATATTTTGCATCATGTTGAAATAATTTTCTCCATCTAAGAATTAATTAATTTGGTTTTTGTTTTGCATTGTGATGTTGCTTTGCATTTGTACTTAAGAGGTCAAATTTTTTCTTGTGTCCCCCTCGGACCTCTAATACCTCTCAGTCACTCACTCTCTCAGCCTTTTATTTGTTCAATGAATTTACACATTAATCCTTCCCAATCCTGATTATAGATTATATAATATATATAATGTACTTAAAAGTCTAATTTATGAACCCCTGTTCGTTGTTATTTGTTACATTAATAATTTCTTATATAATATAATATCATATTATCATTATACATAATCAGGTTCAAAATTAGGGTCTAGATCAGGGTCATCATCAGGGCAAAGATCAGGGTTAAGATCAGGGCCAAGATCAGGGTCAAGATCGGGGCCAAGATCAGGTCAAAATCAAGGCCAAGATCAAGGCCAAGATCAGGGCCAAGTTCAGGGCCAAGTTCAGGGTCAAAATCAGGGCCAAAATCAGGGTCGGGCTGAGCCCGAAGCCTCAACCCAGACCGGACCAGACCCTAACTCAGGGCCAGGCATTTCTGACCCTAACCCGCCCTCAAGGCTAGAAATCTTTAGCCCAAACCCTATTCGGGCTCAAGGCAGGCCAGGATAGGTTCGGGCCAACAGGACCAAACTTGCACCCCTATTGCAGATGATTCCCACCCCTTTTACTATCCCATCCCCTTTTTTCCAGCAAACAAACAGGTCATAATAGAGCATGAAATGTTAATTTGGTCCAATAACTATTTCCTAAGCCTATTGCGGATAAAATTAGCATATTAAATATAACATCTATGAAGGACATCTGCTTCTTTCCTTTTACTCGTAATGGAGCATTCTCTACTAAGTTTGTCGTTCGATGCTTACTTGAAAATCAAAATTGGCTTCGTAGTAAGAAAAGGTTTTAAGAAACTTTTGAATTCTATATGGCATTTAACTATCTACCCAAAGTTTTGTGTGTGTATTTGTGGAAGATTCTCATTGGAGCATTACCTGTTAAAATGTAAATTGATATCTTTTCTGTCAACTGATCCATGTTGCTGTTTTTGTAAAAAGGAAAGAGAAACCGACTAGCAATTGTTTTTACCTTGTGAGTTTTCTAAGGACATTTTGGTTGCTAAAACTTTAGGCCTTAGATCTGAATGTTTTCTATCATGTATTGCTTTATTTTTTCCAATAAGTAAAAACAGCGACAAACCATGAATAATTATCTCCTCTAATTCGCAGGCACCTCTAATTCCTCTAATAGGGGTGAATGGACCCCATCTTGGACAGTGTTTTCTGGGAGGGGTAGGGTTGTTATTTACGAACCATGTAAGGAATTGGAGGGGATAACGATTCCACAAACCATGCACATGATGTCAACTATTTATTCTGTTAATCTTTCCTCTTCCCACCCCTAAATAAAAATTGGGAGAAAGAACGCCACCATCACACACTGCACTCCTCCCTGTGCTGAGCACGGGCACACATAATGACCCCTGCAACCCCTAGAAAGATGGAAATGAACAGCGGTAAGGTGGTCATTTCAAGTGCATCCGTGTCTGGATGCAGGGTCCCACATGCGCTGCATGAGAGTGGAATTCTCTATCCCATAAAAAATAAATAAATAAAGAGGATCTATTTATCTTCATCATTTACTGACCAATGTATTCTTTCATTCAAACCATTTGTAACTAGAAATAGTATCAACGAGGAGACGTGATAAAGAGCCCAAGAAATATTATGCTGTAGAAGTAACGTAATTTACACGGGATGTGATTAGAATATTAAAAATTTTGACACTTGGGAATTGATATAGAATACAATCAAGAATAATCTCTTCGATATAAGAATCTAACATTACCAGTAAATTGAACCAAAAGCTTGAACTCAACTATAAATCTAGTCACTTGCGTTCCCTTGATAGGATGAGAACAAGATATCACCAACAAACCCTTGTAATCCAATTTAAAAGCCAGATCTTCACAAAAAAATCTTGAGGTTTTGCTGCCCCTCTCTCTCTCTCTCTGAATCCTTCTTTCAATTCATGGCCATCACAGAATCTGTATCAGAAGACCA
Source organism: Telopea speciosissima (assembly GCF_018873765.1). NCBI lineage: Eukaryota > Viridiplantae > Streptophyta > Magnoliopsida > Proteales > Proteaceae > Telopea > Telopea speciosissima. Next base: position 52,806,139 of record NC_057924.1, read on the forward strand.
ATCACAGCATATAACATTAATAGAAGTCAGAAGTCGGAATTTTCGTGGTACACTGCTGCTCAATTGTTTCAAATAGAAAGACAGAATTGGAAATGAAGAAAAACTATTGGAGTACAGTCAGTGTTTTCACTAAAAAATAAGAAACCTAATCAAGATAAACAGCATAATCTGATTGCCCTTCCGTGAGGTCAAAGGTAATCATAGAAAATCAAATGCAACAATTTCTATATTTGCACCAGATGAGTAATCAATCTAAACAAGGACATAAGACTTGAAGCAATGCGGTGGAAGTTTGAGTGCACCAGTGGATGGATCACAGCAAAAAGAAGTCTGCTGGGCCAAGGAGCAATCAATTATATTTTTGGAAAGGGGAGGGTATAAATATTAAAATGAGAAAGCAATCACAAACTATATAGGATATGCTAAAACCCTATAGGGGTTTGTGAACCCGAAGGATGGTGGGTGAACCATCCTGTATGGGTGGAGAAAAATCTGTCCAAAAAAATTTAGAAAAAAAATAGGGAGGGACTTAAAGAGACTATTCACAGAGGAATAAATGTCCCCGAGCAGCTTCGTCAACAAAAAACAAGAGGAGCAATCAGTTGGCAAAACTGCCAAAACCAAAGCAGTTGTACACCTTGATGCAGGTTTATCCCCAAATTGGGCTTCTTTCCCTAGAAACAAGTCTAAGGTTGGGATATGGACAAGTTGAGCCTTTGATCCCATGGGTTTTCTATGTAATAGGCCACTTTGATGGGCTTAAAATATAGGTACATAAGATGCATACGGGATTAACCTTATACTTGGTTTATTTTCATGTTTTAGTGTTTTAAATTGAACTGGTTGAACCACTGGTCCAATTGCAGTGATTTTAGAATATTCTCTTAGGATAGACTCTTTTAAACTTGAGTCACATTTTTGGGTCCACACCTCTACACGAATTTTAGAGGGAGTGTTTTGTATTTAGACTCAGCCTGGGATTTATCATTCCTAGGTTGCATAGGAATTTAGGCCTTTGGCCATTATAAATAAAGTCAAACCATGGGGCTCCTCTTTACCGCAATGTTTATGAAATTTCTCTCTTGCAAGCTACTGCAACTTCTCTTCTCCTGAATATATGCCGTGTGTGATCAAAGTAAGGTGGGATTGGTGTGTGATCCAATCGACTCCTTGCAGGGTGAAGCCCGGGTGGTTTGTTTGTGGGATTGGAGTCTAATCCAATCAACACTCTGCTGTGTGAAACCCGAGTGGTTCTCTTCAAGTTCTCCTTTTAAGTTTTCTATCCAAGATTCAATTTTTATTCGAGTTCCTCCATCAACAAACTGCTGCCAATTACATTCTGCCATTACAAGTATAAAATAATCCCCATCCCCCAATTCTGTTTCTAATCCTCTACAGCCCCAAACCCTAGCTTTTCCCCTTCTCTATTTTCAATTTCCCATATCTCCACAAACCTAACCAGCCTACCAAAACCTGTCATATTTGGATTGATTACTGCTCTGCCATATTGGGAACCTTGATACAAAGTTTAGCCCCATCCTTCCATTCAAATTCAAACCCTAGAAAATCCCATAAACCCTAATTTCTGCTCAGCCCATCCTAACCATCATAACATCACCCCAAGCTGGCCGAGTGCTCCATTCCCTCTAGGGAAAACTCGATCCAAACCTGGTTCCAATCCCTTCATCCTAAATCTTAGATTCCTTCAATTTTCTTTATTTAAAAACCCTAAACCTAATTTGCTGTTAATTCAAGTTTACACTTTCGCTTATCAAAACATCACTGACCCAATACTGATAGACTCCCGACACCTGCATAGCAAAACCATACCTTCAAACCCTAACCTAACCCTAATTTTGACCTAATTCCATATTTTACCCCAATCAGACTGCCTGTTGTTTGCTGGTCTCCTTGCCACCTGGTAGGTGGGACTACATTATACCTGCTGCTAGATCCCACCCAAAACTCACACAACCATCCAATAGCTGGTATATTGATTTGGTTGCCAACTACATGAATATTTGGCATAAGACCGACTAATAAAACCACTAATACGGCTTATAAGAAATGGTCAACTGTCGAGTCGGAAAAAAAGGGTGGGTGTCACCAATACATCATTTGTAAGAAGAAAGATTTCAAAGATCACCAAAAAATTTAATTTCCAATACTAGTGAAACAAATAACATTGACCCTTCACATGCATAGCTAAGAAATGCATCCAAGAATATATCCTTGAAGTGTTTTTTGTGGTTTGCTTTCTTCTACCATGAGATTCACCATTTTGGAAATCCTACATAATCATATCTGGGCCGCGTGAATGGCATAAATACTATTACCAGTTCCATCACCATATGGAAACACCATTTTAAATAAGGTCAAGTGGTCAACTAACTAGAGCAAGAAGCATATCTAGGTGCATGTGTCTAAGAATGTTAAGGTACTAATAAAGAAGACGCAGGCGAGGGCTGGATTGGGGAATCAGCAAACTTAGAACCAAACTTGAGATTAACTCCAACCAAGTCCAGATAATTTTGGTTCAAAGTTGAGCCTGAATCCAGCCAGACTGGCATCCAAGGTGCAAATACTGGATTGCATGCATGTTCTCAAGGTGTCATGATCTCTGGAGTTCCACGGCACATGCAGCATAACAATCAATCATTATTAAAACAGGACCAAAACAAACTTAATCCGTAAACTACCATGCAAGTGTTTCAATTGAACTAATAAAAAACAAAAATAAATAACCACAACCACATCCAAGAAACAACAATAGGCAGAAAAATGTCTTTAGTGCCACAGAAATTAAGGGGTCCCCCACCTCTTCCCATTAAAATAAACACGCAGTGAAATTTAAAAAAAAAAACAAAAACAAAAACAAAAACTATTCCATTATCTTGTGTAAGAAGCAAGGATGAACTGACCTCCAATAAGTTAAAATGAATTCCTTGCAGGCTTCCAATCACCATCAAGAGTACCATCACTCAAGCCTCCAAAACGTCTAGAGCTGGAGCCACCAAATCCACTTGAACGACTAAAATCCCCAAATCCACTCGAACGACCTGATCCACCAAAATCGCTAGAACGACCTGAACCACTGGAACGGCCAAAGCTAGAACCACCTCCACCACCAGATCGACCTGAACCTGATCCACCAAAAGAACCGAAACGACCAGAACCCGACTCACCATAACCACCCACACGAGCAGATGATGAACCACCATAGCTACTGGAACGGCCATATCCAGAACCACCCGAACGACCGAAACCAGAGTCACCAAATCGACCACCACCTGAACTTCCATAAGAGCCATATCGACCACCACCACCCATCTCACTGAACGTATCCCTGTCTCCAGCCTCAACAGCAATCTTGGGAAGCTGTAGACAAAAGATGAGGTATTCACTCCCTCATAAGAAACAAAGAAGCATATAAATTGCATATGTGCATTTGTGTGTGTGCGTGTGTGCACTTGTGCCTAGGTATTCACTCACTCGTAATAAACAAAGAATCAGAAATGTTATGCACATTTGTGTGTGAACAAAGAATCATATATATTAATGCATTTCACAATGTGGCAGAATAAGGCCTTAAAAAATGTTCAACAGGCAAATGTTATTGTTAAATGGTATAGAGACTAATATTACAAGGATAGAAATCAAACACGTGGAAGCCAACCCTTGGCTTGTCCTACAGAAGTTGATAGGTGACCAATCCAATGAGTTCCTATCTATCACCAGTGGTAGAAATAGTAATATCACCACTCCAAGTGCCTCAAATTGAAGGACCACACACATACCCTTTACAATGCACTGTCACTCCCCAAGGATGGCAAAAGTTCCTCAATAGAGAAGCTTCTCAATAAAGGTCTTGTTCTTTTGTATGTTGGTGCGAGTGCATGCATGCATGGAGTTGGAGTTTAGCACAAACCTCTTTAAACTTGGATCCCACATCCCGCTCTATCATTCTGACAGATCTCAGCTGCTGATCCGTGTGAATTAGAATAGCACTTCCCTTCTTTCCAGCACGTCCAGTTCGGCCAGATCTATGAACAAAGATCTCCGAAGTACTTGGGAGCTCATAATGTATCACCTGAACATAAAACAAGTCCAAGTTGGGAAACTGAAGAAAAAAATAAATAGAGCATCATAACACATCCACAAGTCTTTAGCATAGTGGTGAGTGAAGTTGAACTTGAAGCTTAAAATGAGACTGCAAGATGAACCACACATAACATGAGTCCATCTCACTGAAAACATAATCAAAATTCAGAAAAGAAATTAAGGAACATGAGGAATACATAGATAGACCCTTCAGATAGAGAAATTAGGGGCAAAATTACAGAACTTTTTTGGTCTCACTATTCTTCACAGTTCACATATTACTGTCAACAAATCAACTAGAAAATTAAGCAGTCAGCCCACATTTATTGCAGGGACTTTTCATTTTGGTCCCCAAGAGGAATTAATCACACCCCTTCACACACCTGTCATCACATTGACAAACAACTCAGCATATTGACTATTTTGCTTGGCTATTCAGGTTGCAGTGACATATATATCCTTAAGGATCAGGTAGGATGGGGAGGACTCATTTTGAGTCCATTCATTAGTCCCAGCAATTGTAGTTAAATATTCTCTCATTTCCCATATGTTGTGGTACTGAGTAAAAGAGGAAACAATAGATATTTTATGAATTATCAAGATAACTTCAAACTCTACATACGCATAGGTTCTTTTTTTTTTAATTGTACCTTATTGCCAAAGGAGTTTAGAAAGAGATATCGGTGAGCTTTAGGAGGAAAATAAAGTCAAGCATTAAATGTACGTATGTGCACGCATGTGTATGTGTGTGTGTGTGAGAGAGAGAGAGAGAGAGAAAGAGCACCAGGGAAGTCAGCTAGAAATAGGTTTCCAAAACACAACAGCCTGCAACAAGTTTTTTTTTTTTTGTTGGGGAGGGAGTTCCAAGGGGCACCAGCAACAAATCAAACTATGTAATGCGTGAAGGGTGGGAGAGGAAGAATAGCTGCTGTTGGGAGAAAAGGAATCCTAGCTGCTAGGAGTGCTTAAACTAGAAAATATCTTCCAACCTATAATGGTCAACTACATACATATATATATACAACTCATTAAACCACATCTGACTGCATAGACTCCAAACCCGTAGAGTATGTCCCATGGCACACACACACACACACAAGCAAAATTCCAAACAGACCTGCTGTAAACCATGGAAACGTAGGTATTCTACTTTTTTGCTTCAATTCTGCTTTCTTAGCCTTCAGATAGAAGGCGCGTAAGTCGGTCTTCAAATTAGCTTCCCTTCGAAAATATCTTGGAAACATCCTTCAAAGTATTCAATCGCATGATGCCATCCATACCAAAATTCCCATAGCTAGGGACCTCTTGGTTACACAGAAACCCACCCACACCCACAAATAGTCGGACCATACTCTAAGCATCTCAAGATTTTAAGCAAGGGGTCAAGAATTCTCAAAAGCAAAATGCACGGAATTATGTACCCATATGGCCATATGGCAAAGAAATGCTAAGAAATTCCATATGATGAATGTATTCAATGATGCTATACATATTTGTGTGGTAGCAACTGCATTGAAAGCCATTAGTTTTTATCACTCGTCAGAGCACTCAAAAACACACAAGCCTAAAAGCTGAAAATACTAATATACTAATCATGCAGCCATGAAAAACTGGAATAAGTGGCTAATACCTTCACCACAGAACAAAACATTTAGCATGCAACCAAAAACAGACACAAAGTACAGGATATTCAACCAACCAAATAAGCACTTAGATTTCTCTCGCCCCTTATATTTGACAATTCATCTATCGGACTTGGAATTCATGGCATTGCTCCTTGACAAATGGCTTCTCTCTTGCAGAAGGCTATTATGGGTAATGTAGGACTGGATTGAAGTCTCAAAACGGTACCAAAATAAGATCTTTTCTCAGAGAATAAAACTCAGATTAGGGAAAATACACATAACATGAAAAATCAGATGGTTAGAATGATCCCAAACTCCAATCAAGTTTAACAAATCAATAGGAGAATGTTTGCTGAAAATTTGAAATTAATCCAATGGTTGGATCAGTACATATGAATTAATCCTAGTTGTAATAGGAGAAGGGTAAAACAGTACATTAGTCAACAAACCTAGGGTTTAAAAATTAGGAAAGGCTAATAGATTCAATCATGAACAAAGACATATAATCAGTACTTAAACAGATTCAGAAATCTAAAATCGATTCAAGCATGAAACAGGGTCTTAATGGAAGAAAGGGCAAAACAGGAATTTCACTACAACAGCAAATCAGCTCGTAAAAAAAGCCTGAATTTTGGATCGAGATCTCCAACTAGGGTTTCTGAGATTAGATCAAAATTTGAGCATTATCTGACGGTTGGATTGCTTAATCTCAAAAAACATGTAAGCATATGATCAACAAGGATTCTAGTTGCAGGAAAATTCTCATAACTGAACTTGCTTGTTAATGGCAGTGATTAAAAAAGAAGAATAAAAAACCTAGTAACACAATCGCAGCAAAAGAACATGAGCATAAGATAATCCACCTAGGCTTCTCAACGCAAGGTGTCAATTAGATCAAATAACAATCCCTTTCCTTGAACACACACAAGGGGTTTCTTGATCAAACAAACGAGATCTTCAATGGAAGCAAGCAAAGCTGCAGTTTTTATTAACCAAAATTCGTGTACAATGCTGGCTTTCCTTACAAACTTAAATAGAAAACTCAAAATTAGACTCCTACACTATAACGGAAAGGCCCAACCCAATCCTTAACTAATAAGTTACCTAAATTGACCAGAAAAGTGCAATAATAAAAGAAACAGACTCAAAACAGGACTAGACTTGCAAAATCCTAATCCAGCCCAATTAAAACACTTGAGAACAATCAAGGTACTAAAACTCGCAACTCGGTCCCTTGAAAATAACCGAGTCGAGTCGAGATTCCGGCGAGATCTCACCGAGTTGGTGCATTTTTTTTTTCGACTCGAAGCCTCAACTCGGTGGGTTTTAGACCTAGTTTGGGTCTGAAACCTGGTATTCAACCTATTTTAGGTCATTTAAACACAATGGCACTATCAGATTTTGCAAAAACAAAGTCCAAATAGGAGTTATGTACTGGTCAAACTTAATTTGGCGTGCACGAATGCTGTCAAAATCGCTATGAATGAAAATATTTTCTTGGACATCAAAACAAATGAATATTTTACCGCACTTTTGGTTTTTAGCAATGTTTTACCATATTAAAATTTATGAAATTTTTAGATTTGAGAAAAACCCCAGCATTAGAAAGTTGAAAATTGCACCTACCGCCGAAAATCCAGTTTTTGTTCTTGAACTAGGGGGTTGACTTTTTTTCCTTTTGCAATTTTATTTTTTAACTATTTTTATTGGATTCAAATAGGGGGTATTTGCTTATTTATGAATAATATCTTAAGTAAATGAAATACAAATACAAAAACATTTACTTAAATAATATTAGGCACAAATAAGTGTCTGTCTTAGTTCCTAACCTAAATAAGTGTCTGTATACCAAGGTTTGCATAGATAGGTGTCTGTATACCAAGATTTTCCATCAAGATCTCGAGATCTGGCACTCATATAAAGGAGTTTGGGTCGAGACCTCAGTCGAGTTGTTGCACTTTTGTAACTCGTATGCCAACTCGTCTCGGTTTCTCAAAAAACCGAGAAACTCGCCGAGATCTCGGCAAGATCTCGCGAGTTCTCGAACTATGATAACAATTACTTGCAACTCAAATTGAACCACATAGAACCGCTTCAACTGAACTAACCCAAAACTACTTAAAAATAAATTTAAGTACAAGAAACTAAGTCCTAATAAAGCAATCCCGTATCCAGCCTTAATAACCCCATATGTTAGGCCCATTAAAGTGGCCTATTACATTGAAAACCCCATCCACCAAAGGCCCAACATGTATACAACCCAACCCTAGTGTTATTCCTAAGAAAACAAGCTCAGTTTGGTGATGAATCTGCATCAATGGGACAAGAAACTGATGGAGTTGCGTTAGCATGGTTAGACCGAAACGACCCACTTCGGAGACCAAAACCGAGACGCAACCGGTCCAACCTGGCTTTTTGGTCCAAGGAAGATTGGAAGGGGTTAATAACTTGGGGGTGTCTTTGTAGTTGCATTCTCTTTGGTTGAGATTTATTTCCCCAATCATTTGTTTTGTTCTCTTTACTTTACAAGGTTGAGTAGCTAAAAAGGAGATTTACTTGGGTTGTTTCTTATTTTGAGTTGGGTTTCAATTAATATGTTACGAGTTTTCTTTATATTTACATGTACTACGATGAAAGAGTAGAGAATATTGAATTAGAATAGAGTTAAGAAACTTAGTGGCTTTTACTAAGCTTCACTGAGGTGCGATTGGAGGTTGTGTGGTTTTCCCCTCCCTTTTCTCATCTTCCCTGGTTCTGCTTTCTCCTTTGGGTACGTCTTCCACCTTTTCTCTCTTCCATCCTTGTTTCTCTTTCGTTTCTTCAATTTTTTTGATCTATTTTGTTACCCTGATCTGGGCGTATTTAACAGCCCCACTCAGTTTGATCGAACTCCTTCGAGAGCCACCTATTAGTTCTGAAATTTTGAGCGAAGGGTATACTCCACCAAGCGATCAGAAACCCTAAGACTTTTTTAATCTGTTTCGTTACCCTGTTCTGGACATATTTAACAGCCCCACTCAGTTTGATCGAACTCTTTCGAGAGCCACTGATTAGTTCTAAAATTTTGGGTGAAGGGTATACTGCCCCTAAGCAATCAGAAACCCTAGAACTTTGGTTGCTGAAATCGATCCTATTGAAAACACAAGCTTCCGTTCATGACTGGATATGCAACTACCACCTGGAAGTACTTGCAAAGCTCTATCTGAATTCTCTGTTGATTACTTGAACTGTTGGTTGTGTGTATTCAGTAGGTCATCAAGTTTGTAACCTCCTGTAATTCATAGTTGTCAAGGCAGCTCAAGGTGGTGGAGGGGTGGCTAAGCGCTTAGGCAACAAGGCGCCCGCCTAGGCGACCAAGGCACCCTTAGTTATTTTTTATTCCCCCCCCCCCCCCCCTTTCTAACATTATTTAGTGTGTGCTGCAATACTTTAGTATGCTACAATATATACATTATATCATCAAAAATCAACATTAAGCCTCCTCAAGTCATCAAAAATCAATATTAAGCCACCTCAAGTCATCAAAAATCAACATTAAGCCACATCATGTCATCAAAAATAACATTAAGTCAACTCAAGCCATCAAAAACCAATATAAAGCCACATCAAGACAACAAAAACCAGCATAGAACTAGAAGACAGCAGAACTGAAGAAGCAAGCTATTGGAAGGTTGAAACAATCAAAACATACATTTGGTTTATACTAGTCTCACATTTGACTTATATTGTTCTTAGCAAATATGATAGTTGTCACGGCGTCATGGTGATCCAAGTCGGTGGAGGGGTGTCTGATCGATATATCGACATGTCGCTTGCCATGGCAACGCCATGGCGATCATGTCGACCATGGCAGAATTGTAATTAAATCCAAAGTTGAATGGCAAACTAGTAGATCAATCAAGATTTATAAGAGCAATGGCAGAATTGTAATTAAATCCAAAGTTGAATGGCAAAGTTGAATGGCAAACTAGTAGCTAAATCAAGATTTATTAGAGCAATGACAGAATTGTAATTAATCTGAAATTGTAAAGGAGTGGCAGAACTGTAATTTAATGGAGTTAAAAAGAAAACTGAATGGATTAAACAGAATAGCAATAGAGAATATAAGGGGTTTTATATAAATAATATAAGTTGTCCTTACTTGCAATTTTAAAGACTTAATGTCTTCTTCCACCTTGCAAAAACACGATAGAAAGAGAGGTAGAGAGGCGGTGAACTGGAGTAGTTCCAACAGAGGAAACTCCTCCTTATGCAGATGATTCTCCCTGCAATTTCTGGAACAAAATCGTAGCACCAAGTTTTGCCAATCCCAACGAGAAATAGCCCCAAAACTCTACTAGCAACCGAATGGTAAGATCTGAAATCAGATCTGGCGAATGTCTTAGTTGCAGGTTCCTAAACCAAGGCTAAAACAGGAGATTTTGGGAAGCAGGGAGTGGGTCTAACTTCTAAGGTTGGGGAAGAAACAAAAAATTAAAGAAGAAGAAATTGAAGAGGGAAAGAGAGGCAGGAAGAAGAAATCGAAGAGGGAAAGAGAGACAGGACGCCATGGCCTAGGTCGATATGCACAGACCTCCAGCGCCAGGACGCCATGGCGACGCCATGACAACTATGATCTTATCCATAAGAAATTAAATAGCTCCCGATTTAGAGAGATGTTCTTGTTCTTTAAGAAGTTTGACTAGTCAAATGTTTTTTATTTTAACATGAAACGTTTTGTATTAGTTAGAGCACAAAACAAACTTTCCAACAAATCTAAAATTGCTTAAATCTGATTTGTATTGAAGAAATTATGTTATAGTCAAACCTTATTTGGTATGCACAAATGCTGTCACAATCGCTCTAAATAAAAATATTTGTTTAGATATCAAAACAAATGAATATTTTACCGCACTTGTGGTTTTTAGCAATGTTTTACCATATTAAGATTTATAGAAATTTTAGATTAGAGAAAAACCCTAGCATTTGAAAGTTCAAAATTTCACCTGCCACCAAAAATCCAATTTTCGTTCTTGAACTAGGGGATTGACTTTTTATCCTTTTGGAATTTGAGTTTTTAACTATTTTAACTAATTTTAGCAATATTTTACCATATTAAGATTTATAGAATTTTTAAATTTGAGAAAAACCCTACCATATGAAAGTTGAAAATTTCACTTACCGCCGAAAATCCAATTTTTGTTCTTGAACTGGGGGGCTTTGACTTTTTATCCTTTTGGAATTTTATTTTTTAACTATTTTTATTGGATTCAAATAGGGGGATATTTGCTTAATTATGAGTAATATCAAGTAAATGAAATAACAACTATAAAAAGGGCAAAAACTGGGTTCAATACCGCTAACAACCAGTGCAAGGCGCCTTGCAATAAGGCAGCAGTCGCCTAGGCCCCAACAAAGCTGCCTAGACACCTTGACAACTATGCTATAATTTCAGGCAAACCGTGGCCATATGAATGGATTCGAACCCCTCAAGTCTAGACCTGTCCTCCGTCCTTTTCTGCCCAATGTAAGGTTGAAGACAACCTTTCGGTTGTTCTATAATTTCCCTTCTATTTTGTTTTCCAAAATTACCCCTCCCCCTTCTCCCTTAATCATTCTTGTCCCTTATCTCAAGTTTATTCCAAGTCTTGCCCCTCTTTAAATTGTAATCTCTCTTATATCCTCTTCTTTCTATATACCTTAATAATCATTTAAGATTCCATTTATTTACCAAATTTTCCCTCTTATAAAATTAAGGAAATTTACTGTTTTGCCACTAAACTTTAGATTTGAGTCTTCTATGACTTGGGTGGGCCCATAGTGACCTCAAACAGGGTTTCTGAACCACGGAATTGCATCAGAAACCCATAGCCAACTACTGAATACACAAAGGCTTTTCAATGTCCTCAATGTTGACCTTGACCAGTTCGAAGATGCATCCAGATTATAATATCGGCAACCACCAAAGACCAAACATGATAAAATAGAGAAGAAATAAAGCACCACTGTTCATCACACTCTAAAGAATATTTTTGATCATTTGGTGTTGTTTCTATAGAGGAGCAGGGGAAATGTACTGGGTCTCACTATCTCACTCCAACTATTCAAGGTAACTTGGATGCCATAGTTATATCATTATAATACATAAAACCAGAATGGGAAAACTTCTTACCAGATCAACATTAGGTACATCAAGTCCACGGGCAGCAACATCAGTGGCAACTAAGATATTAAAGCGCCCATCCCTAAAGCCAGCAAGTGTCCTTTCCCTCTGATTTTGTGAGATATCACCATGCAAAGCCTCACAACTAAGACTGCGGCTCATAGAATATGCCAAACGATCAGCGTCACGTTTAGTTTGTGTGAAAACAATACTTTTTCCTCCTTTTGCATGTTCCTGAAGAGCAACCAAGTTAGCTCAAAAGCTTGCATGATACTTCCAAGGCAAAGATGCTGCTTCAAGAAAATTAAAATAATAAAAAAATGTAAGAGAAGAAATTCTGGAGTCATACCGTTATCAAGGGACCAATAATTGATGCCTTCCCATACATGTCTGACACAATTGAATATAGAGTAATACCATCTGCCAACTTCTGATCAGAATCTCCTACCTACAGTGGAAATGATACACAGCTCATAACAACTAAGTCTGCAACCAAAGTGACAACGAGACTTGAAATTTCACCTGTTACCTTGCACCATTCCCTCCCCCCAACAAATAATAAGCGACTTGGGGTCCATCCACTGAATGATCTTGCATCTATTATGCAATATTTAACAACACTACAACATCAAGTGGGCATAGCATTCCTATCGATACAAACTTACATCACTAAAAGTAGACATCAATTAATAAAAACCATAACGAACACAGATATTCCACTTCATATCCCCCAGCCAAAGGGGAGAATGGAGGAAAAGATATATACAATATATATAAACTTTTTTCACAAAAGGGCATACCCAGTGCACGAGGCTCCCGCCACTGCAGGGTCTGGGGAGGGTCATAATGTTCGCAGCGTTACCCTTGCATTCACAAAGAGGCTGTTTCCAGACTCGAACCCATGACCACTTGGTCACAATGGAGCAACTTGTACCGTTGCACCAAGGCATGCCCTCAAACCTTTTTCACACTACATTATAATAGACTTAGCATTTCTACTTTAAAGAAAACAAAAGCAAAATACATCCTTACTCCAAATTAAACATCCACGTTCACATTCGGCATTTACGGAGTGATTCATCTCATTTCAAATATCAGAGTGAATATTCTATGCTAAAAATACTTTCATGCTTGAATATTAACAAAATTATTAAACTATCCATCTGTTGTAACAGACTGCAGTCTGTTCCAGATTTTACAAGTACATTGATTATATCTACAACAGCAAAGTCAGCATCATGTTTGTTCACGGATATGATATATAGAACTGAATAGAAAATTAAGACGAAAATGAGGATGATGATGATTATGGTGAATATGATGCTTCTACAAATTGATGATGATGGTAATTATGACATCCACGTTATTCAATCAACAGGACATAAGAATGAAGCAAATGAAAAAGCATACTCACAAGATCAATAGTTAGCGGGTCCTTCAGATACTTTTGGGTAAGCTTTCTTATCCAGGTTGGCATGGTGGCTGAGAACATCATGCTCTGACGCTTCTTGGGTAATTTCTGTAATATTTCTTCAACATCCTCATCAAAGCCCACGGCAAGCATCTGATCCGCCTCATCAAGAACAATAAACTGAACCTCTGACAAATTTAAGGCACCTCTCTTAAGCAGATCAATAATGCGACCAGGTGTGCCAACAATGACATCAACACCATGATCAAGAGTGTTCATTTGGTGTGATATTGGCACACCTCCATAAACACAGAGTGTATCCAAATTAGGGGCAGATTCATGGAATTCCTTCTCAACTTGCCTAGCAAGCTCTCTCGTTGGAGCCAATACCAAGGCCAAAGGATTTCTTCCGCGTCTGTATAAATGAGAGAAAATTTCTTAACGGATAAAGCAGGGAAGAACATCATAAATCAAATTACACACCCATTTCCCTGCCAACCGAAAACCTAATAAATAATTGGGAAGGGTTCTCTAGATCACCAGCGTAGCCTATACTCCCACACATTGAGTTTTTATTCATTTTTTAAGAGAAAAAAAAATCATGTGACGCTGGTGGTTCAGAGACACTTTTCCCTATCAGATCAGCATAATTAAAACTTCTGAAATAAATGATGTGGTGTGGCAGAAGGCATTATACCCATGCTTAGCATTGAACTGAATTATTTTATCCATAATGGGAATCCCGAAAGCTAGAGTCTTCCCTGTTCCTGTTCTAGCCCGACCAATCATATCACGGCCTTGCATTGCTGGTTCCAATACAGCTTTCTAGATGAAACAACCCAGGAAAAAATTAAATATAGTTGCATTAGCACCTGATAGGGTATCCAGATTTTTTGCAGATAGAAGAAAAAAGTTTTCAATTAAGAGTAAAATTTAGGACAATAAGTACCACGGATACATACCATTCCAAAGCAGAAATACAACCTAGTAGATACATCCATTTATTTGTTAAATAAACAGGTAGATAATTAATTAATGCATAAAAATAATCAACGAAAATAAGCGGCAGCAAAAAATATGACAGCACAGAAGTGTTGCCAAGCATGGCAAAATGTGCCAGTTGATTTTGATCACATCAGTAATGATGTGGCTAGGCAGGATCCATCTTGGATCAGCTACATGTCAACTTTGATGGTGAAATTCAATCCTATAGCCAACTTGTAATAAATTATTTCCGGGCAAGTGACCGTTGCCTAGTCACGTAGCCCCTGCACCAGCATGGGGGCCAAGTGCGCAAAGGGGCATCATATTCATGGATTGAATATTTGATTTCACACAGGTAATTTCGCGGGCTCATGTGTGCTGGTGCCAAGTGCGCGCAGGGGCATATTCATGGATTGAATATTTGATTTTACAAGGGGCAGGGTGGTAATTTCACGGGCTCATGTGTGCAGGGGCTACGCAACCAGGCAGCATTCTTTTTCCCATTGTTTCCACAAAATTTTGGACAGCCCAAAATTAACAATCATGCTTTGACTTTTAACCATAATTTGACCTGTCTTTTCTCCAAGTAAAAATTTAGATTGGGCTGAAATTTTTTCAAGTATAGGGTAGCCTGCGCTTTGTTTTGTTTTTTGTTGTACGGCATGCAATAAGCAAACTGGAAAAAATGGACAACACCATAAGAGAAGCTAAAAAGTAAAGTGTTAACCTACATCTCCTAGTAGGGTCATATTATCAAGCAGATTCAAACATAGATTACCCATCGAGAACCTGAAAAGGGCAGAAGTCTGATATTTGGCTTTCCTGGGGTAACCTGATCAACTGGAGTTCATAATTATTCGTTTCATAGTGCATATTTAACATTTTTTTTCAATTTCAAAGTAACGTTTGCAAGCACCAACTAATTAACTGGGATTTGCTCAATTTCAAAGTGATGTATATACATCTTCCTACAGAATACTAATCATGTTTGAAACTGCAAGTTACCCATGTATCCAGCTGCAAGTTCAAACGTGTTAATTTCATCAAAAAAAAAAATTCAACCGTGTTAAAACAATTTCATGATATTACAGTCAAGAGATTTAAGCACCTTAAGGTTGCAAAAATCCTCAAAACTAAGTATATTCATGTTAGAGCACAAGAAGAGGTATTTGTCTTTAATCAATTCTAAACCGAATAAGAAGCACAGCAATGGATTCGAAAAGGAATGCGAGAAGAATTTATAGAAACAAACAAGGAAAAAAACCTGAATCGGAAAGAGCTTCATAATTCCTTTCTTTGCAAGAGCAGAAACAATCTCAGGAGCAATCCCCAGCTTCGCAATCTCAAGCCCCTCGTCGTTCTCTCCACCAACCTTCTTCCCCGAAGACCTCTCCTCATCAAAGAAATCATCAACCGCAGCATACTCCGCTCTTGCAGCTATTGAAGCTCTAAATGCCAAAGGAGCAGCCGAGGAATGAATACCTCTAAAAACACCCAAACCAAACTCTTGCTTCACCGGCAACTCAGAACACGAAGATGAACGAATTTCACCGCAATACACCACATATTTAACATTTTCAGTAGCTATTGCAGCTGAAGAAAAACGTAATGACTCTACAGATATCAAAGCAGTTCGAGTGTGCTTCGACGCCAAGGAAGCGATCGAAAATGACTTCCTGAACAGGTGATTCATCTTGTGTGTAGTGGTACTTCCGGTAACACTACAAACCCTAAGAACCAAATGATTCTTATAGAGAAACCCTAGAAATGACTTGGGGATTCTCAGGAGGAGAAAAGGAGGAAGAGGCAAAATGGGTGGAGAACCGCTGAGGGTTTTACGAGAGAAGATATTTATGCAAAAGCGAAGGGTTTTACAACGGAGACGTGGTTAGGAATTTAAAAATTAAAATAAAATAAAATTAATACTCTGTTCTCAATGAAGACTGTTGCAATGGTTCCTTTGGATCAGACCCGTTTGATCGGAATCTATGCAATAATGAGCTACACAATTGCTGTTGTACTCCCTGTATAGACAGCAGTGAGCTAAGATCGTTCGCGTAGAAGAAAGATTTTGCTCCAAGAGTGGATTGTGAAACGCCCTAGTAAAACCGGAACCAGGAACTTTTGCGGCCCTCCCAACCTCATTCAGTTTCAAAATGGGAGAAAGTTCTTTCACCCCCGCCCTCCCCGAGTCCGGATCAGGTCCAATGACATGTACCATTCTTTGGACCTGATCCGAGCTCATTTAGAATCATTGGCTGTCATTGGACCTAATTTGAACACGTCCTTGCCCTTCCCCCACCCCCTAAAAAAATTGTTCTACCCCCTGCCCTTTACGACCTGACCCAAGGTCGGCTCAGGTTCTCGTACGAGAGGCAATCTATCTAGATGAATTCCCATATGGATGGATTGCATTTGTTCTTGTACGAGAACCTGAGCCGAGTCACCCCTCCCCTCCCCAAAAAAAAAAGGAGAAAGTTTTCCTCACTAAACCCATCTAAGGTTATAAATGCTCTAACCCTATGGTATGAAGTCGATGATACCCTTTGATTGTTTTTTCATATTTCTAACCACCATTCAAATCCCTCTGAGTGAAGGAAAATTGCCCCCTATCAAAAACAAAATAGAATAGGATTAAAATAGACTTGTCTAATATTTTTATGAACAATTTTTCCTTTTTTCATAACTATGAACATTTTTTTAAATAAACTTAAATATCTACCGCATGACAGATTACTTGGAGGAAATTTTTTTGGTGGATACAATTTGCCAAATGAAAAAATTGAGGTATAAAAATTCAGGACTATTGAAGAGTGCAAAGTAGTGGTCGAATTATCTATAGCCACCCCATTTTGTCTCCTTGGGGATGCTTGAAGTAATGATGAAATATTGTTCTAGAGTGTGGTGTGAAGCCTAGTTTAGATCGAAGAAACCTTCCCAACCATGGTTCAACAACTTGCATCAACTCGACAAATTTCAAAAATTCTAATGAAAAATTACTAAAATTCCCCTAGTAGGTTTGACTAGTGAAATGACCTTGAAATTGGTCCATTTTCATGATTAGGTGGTATTTACAACAAAACCCTCTATAATAAAAATTTGCGTGAAAAACGAGTTCAAGTACCTACTTTTTATTAAATATTGTATTTTTGCATGCAAGACCCACACTAAACAAACTTTTCAAAAATGCTTTGGCTAATATGGGTCATGATTTTCATACCATTATATAGTACTAGAAAAAAGCCTTAAAATGATTAATGATTTAGAATTTTTGGTCTTGCGATTAAAAAGATGCATTTATTTTTAAGATTTTGATGCTCTATATTTTTTCGAAGTTGAGAATATTTGAAAAAACTGTTGAAATCGGGGTACGACCCAGTTTTTTGGACTTAACCCAAGCCGAACTATATCCAATAGTACCTACTCGATAGGACTACCAGAGAAGCCACATGACAACTCCAACATCAGTTAAGGTGGCTCCAAAAAGAGTCAGCACGTGTGTATCATGTGTTTTTTTTTTTTTTTTTGGTAAGTATTTTTTGTTTTTTAAAGAATCTTTCAAAAGAGAAAGCAATTTTTTATCTTTGATTTCTGTAAATTGAACCGTGTTTAACCCGAATCTGGGCACCCACTCGAGTAGGTAGCCACGCAAAGCGACCGGCCTATGGAGGTCGATCACTTAGAGTGGCCTTTCTCATGTGTCCGATTCTTAGTAGGATGCTACGAGGGGGAGGGGGTTGATTGTATAAATACACCTATTCTCAGCCCTAAAACCCTAAGTTAAGGATTGCCTCTCTCACTCTCAATCTTGTTCTTTGTAGGATTCCATCTCAATCTTGTTCTTTGTAGGATTCCATCAATTATCAAGGATTTGTACTATAGACTTTTCCATGGAAAAGCCTAACAAGATATCTAAAAGTTGAAAAAGATTGGGATACTCGTAACTATTATCCCTTCAAGATCTATTTCCGTTGTGTTCCCATCTCTGTCTCAGCTAACACCCTAATGGTGTCTATGTGATTCAATTTGGTGACATTGGTATCAGAGCCATTAGGGTTTTGGTTCAGATTCAAATTGAGATGAGAGTGATCTGCAATGAATGGTCGCAAGTTTAACCACTTTGTTGCACCCCCCCCATGCACATTAGTTGCGCGCGTGCTCCTGGCCCACGCACCCTTGCTATCGATTTGCGTGGCCCACAACCCCTTACCGCCTCGCCCCTTGAACTTGTCATCCCTGCTCTTGTTCTTTTTTTTTTGCATCTGCAAGTTTTTTTTTTTTTTAATGATTGACAAGCAATCATTATGTCACTTTCATATACAGTTAGCATATAACAACAACAATAACCATAACCTTATCCCAACTAAATGGGGTCAGCTACATGGATCCGAAGGAGCCAAGACAGTAATAGAAATAGGAGCAGTAGAAGAAAGTAAAAAAGATAAAAAGGGATTAAAAAAATAAATAAATAAGTAAATAAGTAAAATAAAATAAAATTACTAAAGGAAAAAAAGTCTAAGCAATAGTCAAAGCAGCATCCCAGGAACATTCTCCTACAAGGGGTCGGTTGCACGGGTCCTTGTCCTCCAAACAACTCTATCCACGGTCATACTAGGATCGAGCCCTACCATATGCATATCTTTTCTTACCACTTCTCTAATAGTCATTTTAGGCATGCCCCTACCTCTTTTAGCTCATTCAATTTGAATCTGGTCACTCTTTCTTACTAGTGCATCCATGGGTCTCCTTTGAACATGACCAAACCACCTCAAACGGCTCTCACGAAGCTTGTCCTGGATTGGTGCAACTCCCAATTCGGTTCTAATACAAACATTCCTTATTCTATCTCTCCTTCTCTTGCCGCACATCCTCCTCAACATCCTCATCTCCGCTACACTTATATTAGTCTTCTTAACTGCCCAATATTCCGGTCTATATGTTATCGCTGGTCTTATTACTGTCCTGTAGAATTTCTTCCTAAGCTTAATAGGCATGCATTTTTCACATAAAACTCCTGATGCTCCTCTCCACTTCATCCATCCTACTTTAATAGGCATGTACAGGTAGCATAATGATATCTGTTCAAAAGGGTTGAAAACGCCAACTGTTACTTAATTAAAAAAAGAATGGAAGAGCAGTCATTATGTTATGATGCTTACTTTATGAAAGTCTTTATGTTATAAGCATACAGGCTCTATTTTTTGTGTGCATGAGCACATGCATAACACACAGGGATGACGGGAGTCTTATTAGGCTCAGGCACAAGGGCTGCTGCCCGTGTAAAAGCTTCTCAATCAACTATAAAAAAAAAGGAGAAAATAAAATATAAAGAATATTCGTTATTATTATATTACTTTGTGATCCCTATTTAGGGTATTAGTGGAAGAATATGGGATAAGCTATCTCTCCTCCTATCCCATATTATTTTATATGTTGATTGAGAAGCTTTTTTTTATGATAGATGATCCTACTCAATGAGATTTTCCTAATAGCTCATTTACCCATTTGATATTAACACACTTTACATTACATAGACTGCACATTTTCATGTTTACATTCACTTATAAAATCAACCCATATAACCAATCAATCACATTTCATATGTGTTGAAATGAATCCATAAGTTGTTGTCCATTAGCTAAATAATTAAATCTTTAATTGCACATACATAGCTCATTACACCCTACCATTTCTATAAGATTCCAACCATATTAACATGTATTTATAAAGGGTCAAAATATTCTACCAAAAACAAAGGGTTAAAATAGTGGCTATTACTTGAACAAACTAAGATCCATGATTGGATTTGGAAGCCCATATATATATTTACAGATTTTGGATAGACCCAAGTTAGGGTCTATCATCTTCTTCCTTCAACTTCTTTTTATTTCTCTTCTCTTCTTTTTTTTTTTTCTTTTTTTTTTTTGAGGGGGGGGGGTTCACGTACCTCCCCGGAGGTATCACATAATTATAAAAATACCCCTCAGTTTTGGAAAATTCTGCGTGTCCCTGAGATTCTTAAAAGTTAACATATGTCCCCATTCAGTTAGTGTAGGACTAACAATGTTAAAAACAAGGGATGAACTGATAAAAATGCCCTCATCTTCCCCAAACCATTTAGGGTTTTAAAAAAATAAATCTGAAACTCATCTTCCCCAAATCGTTTCCCCAAAACTTGCACCTCATCTTCCCCAAACCTGCACATCGCTTTCATTTCTCCTTCCATTTCTGAAACCTAATCTAATTAAAATCCTCAACCCATTTTCTCCATCTAATCCCAAAACCAAATCCATCTCCATTTCTGAAACATCGACCCTCTCTCAAAACTCATCTCTGCCAAAACCAAGTCCATAGTGCTTGCCCAATCGTCTGCGTTCCAGATGCTTGAGAAAATGTACATGGGCTTCTCATTTGGGAAAAATCCGTTTGGCTTGTCCACATTCGCATTCTTATATGCCCTTATCGCTACTCTATCCACGAAGAACCTGTTATTAATTGTATCCTCATCAAACATACAATGTCAATTAATTAGAGAAGTTCTTCTACTATAATAGAATTGGAAGTGAGGCAGTGGAGAGAGATTTACACAATCTGGTGAGTATTCTAGAGGATTGTAAAAGAGTGGGAGTCTTCACTGGGGTCGAGCTAGAGCATATGCCTCATCTCACGGCCTCCAACTCTATCTTTGTACATGTTCGTCTACATCAGGTAAGGCTCCCCTGTTCTATTCCCCAAGAGCTTGAAATCTAATTGGTCCCTCTTAGGCCCTACTCCTGTATCCGAACACATCTGCAATTCCATATGTAATGCTCTAATTTTGATTTGCTTTAATATATCTGAAACAAATTCTAGTTAGTCACATAATTTTGATTTGCTTTAATGTTTTAGAAATGGAAGATGGATTTGGTTTTGGGATTAGATGGAGAAAATAGGTTGAGGGTTTTAATTAGATTAGGTTTCAAAAATTGAAGGAGAAAGGGAAGTGATGTGTAGGTTTGGGGAAGATGAGTTTCAGATTTTTTTTTCAAACCTTAAACGATTTGGGGAAGATGAGGGCATTTTTGTCAGTTCACCCCTTATTTTTAACATTGTTAGTCCTACACTAACAGAATGGGGGAATGTGTTAACTTTTAAGAACCTCAGGGGGGCACGCAGAATTTTCCAAAACTGAGGTGTTTTTATAATTACGTGATACCTCAGGGGAGGTACGTGAAAAAAAAAAACCTTTTTTTTAAAGGATTTCACATGGGGCAGCAACCAAGCCATCGAGGCGGTGACGATCAAATAGGGGCAGAGGAGAGAGGTTGAGCAACCACCCAACCCGCTCCTATATGGCTAGGCAGCAACCTGGCTGTGAGGCTGGGCTAAACCTCATCCCCTAGCTCACTCACCTCACCACTTCTTTCATGCTACCTCTCCTCTTCTATTTCTTCTCCTACTCTTTCTCCTTTTACTTTCTTCTTCTTTATTGTTCTTTTTCTTCCACTTCCTTCTAAAACCCTTTCTGAAATTCTGACTCCCCTCAAAATAAAACCCAAATATAAGTTATAACTCTCACCCCTTCATCTTCTTCACACCTTCCTCCTACAAAAGAATGTAAGATTTCCATTAGGTGGACTGGTATAGTCACCTATTTGGTTTCTAAAACTAGTTTAAAGGTGTTGACTAAGGGTAGAGTGAGCTTGATCCAATACTTGTAAGTGATCATTAGTATAATATTGGGTCACATTAAGCACACCTTAATGGTATGAAATTCAGTTTTATGTGTGGACCTATAGTATGATTCCTTTAATGGAAAAGGAAACCCAACTTGTGTTTCAGGGTTGGTCCCTACCCTCACTCATATATATAGTTCACATTGGCCCATTAAATGTTGAGCATAAGGAAAGATGAGAAGAGGGTAGACAAAGCCAACAAGAAGGAGCTATTGTGAAGGGAAACTAAGGCAAGGGGAACTTCTCTACACCAAACATGGATTCAGGTATATCACTAACCATTCTTGTTCTTGTCGATTGTATGCCCATTGGTCTCCATGTTTCGATTTCGCATTTAGTATGAAACTTATTAATGGTATCAGAGCCATTCTTGGAGATTAATGAGCTGCAATTGTGTTCTTGTGTTTTATTTTTTCACTTGGTCGTATGGACGAATCAACAAAAAAAAAAAAAAATTTCTGCTATGGCCATGGTTGCAGCTTATGTGGTGGGAATCGTATGCAATACACCCCATACTAGTCCCTGTGAACACAAAAGGAAGATACAGGTCTTGATAACTGTAGACACTGAATTTTGTCACCCCCCAGCTGTTATACCCGTACCCGGGATATAATTAAATATCATTTCTTCTCGTGACGTGTAGATACATTGCCATGTATCTTTGGTGACACTGTTCTCCATGATGGTCAAACCTAGCTACAAAATCGTTGACCACGCACGGGTTTGCTGTGGAGGAAAGATTTCTCAACCGCCGTGGGGAAAGTTCGTGGACGGCGACTTCGTCGACTACCCTCCAAGTACCAGCCGGGAAGCGAGGAGTTGAGGAGAGAGCATCTGGACCGTCACCTCATTGGATATTTCGTTCGGTGATGAGCTTAGCGTTAGTGGTGAAAGCTATTCGGGGTCATGGGTAATAAACCATGACGGGGGAAAAGTAAGTTCTAGCCTCAAGTCTTATTAATTATTCTTCCCTTGGTAACCTCAAGTGCGGTCCAGGGCTTGAACCGCTCGAGCTATTTCATGAGAGAAGGGAATAATTTAAGTTCGGGTCCGCGTACCTTTAGGAAGTACATTGGGGACTTAAGCCCATCTCATATGAACCCATCTAAGAATGGGCTTTTCCTAATTGAGGTGGTGGGCAGGCCCATATAACCTATTGACCCAATGATGGGTTATTCCATCCACTTACCCACATAGGACTAATGGGTTGACCCATTAGGCCTCATGACCCATTTGACTAAGGGTACCCATAGACCCATTTATTATAAATGAGTCCATGAGGGAGAGAGAGAACATCACTTCTTCTTCAACATCCTCTTCTACCCTAAATCGTGGAGGAGAGAAAGAGGAGAGAAAGAGGAGAGGAAGAGAAAGAGGAAGGAGAGAGAGGCTTGGAGGAAGGTGGAGACCCCATCTCTTGGGGCAGAAATCGTGGAGCTCTCATCTTGGGGGTAGGTAAGCTTCTTCCTTCTTCTATTTTGGATTTCAAAAAGGGGTTGGGTAATGGGAGAGATTGACCTAGATCTCTCTTGGAACCTAGGGAGTAGATGGAGCTTTAAAGCCAAGCTATGGTGGAGTTAGTTCACTCCATTATGAGCTCTAATGTGAGGGTTCTCATTGCCTTTTGAGAGATTTAAGGTTGGACCCTAATGAGCTTAGGATGGAGTTTTCTAGAAGTCCTTGTGCTTAAAACCACTTGAAATGGGGTCCTTGGAGGAATCCTTCGGATTTTGGACCGAAGGTGTGAGGGTTTACATGTGGGTTCGGACTGCAAGAAACCACCCTGAAATTACCTTCCGAGATGGATTACTGCGGAAGGTCGGATTTACACTCGGATTGATTTTACGAAACCACATCCGCATCCGACCTTGACAAAAATTGTCCCGAGCCCCTGTGAAGCTCGGTTTACACTCGGATTCAGATTTTACAAACCACATCCGCATCCGACCTTGACTAAAAGCGTCCGAACCCCGGTTTCCTAGGATTTACATGTGGTTGCGAGAATTTGGGCATGAAACCACTCCCTGCAACCACTTCGTCTCGAAACCTTATACTTAAGTGTTTATGGGAGACCTTTTGGGGATCCGTTCCCTTCGCTCGTTTAACCTTATTCCACTCCTTGTATAGGTTAAAATATTCACTTTTGTGACTTATTGCTTGATCGAGGCGACAATGATAATCGTGGTGCTTGGCGTATACGAGTGAGTGGGTTTGGTTGTTTGGGCTTGTTATTACTATTGCACTATATATTATGTACTCATTATAATTAATAAGCATGTGTGCGCATATTGCATAATTTTATATCTATTTGTTATAATGTTGATTGGTAATGTTGTATCTTGATGGGTCTCGGTGCGGTGGAGTACCGTGCGGAACCCGAACTCTATAAACATTTATGAAGAAATTATGTTGAATGTCATGTTGAAGCTGATGCGCCGTGCGTCTTGTGCTTAGGGCACTAAACCGGATGAAAAGTTGATGCGCCGGATTACCTCTCGGGACGATAGGACTTGCATGTAGTATATTTGTGGCTAGGATTTCACACCCTTATGCTACGACCCTTACCAACAGGGGTTTAGGTGTTGGGTAATCGATACCTGCCGGATTACGTGGAGGTGGGAGAGGCCGAGTATGGTAGTATTGGTTATCGAGTCGCCACTTGAGTGGTCTTGGAGGCTTCGATCGGGCGTAGGTCCCACGTGACAATTGAGGTTTCATTGTGGCGATAAGTTAAGTGACCCACATGTGTCTCCCGAGTTGTCACCAGATAGCATATGCCATTGACTTAGTTGTTTGTTAGGTGGAAAAATGGACTTAACATGTGCATGCATCATTGGACTATGTGAATTGCGTGTTTGTGCATTCCCATCCCCTCTGGCTCGATGGAGCTAACCCCCTCGTGCGCACATTTTTTGATAGTTATTAGATGATCATTGGAAATGTAACTAACTCTGTATTTATCATCTAGCTTTGAACATCTTGTAACTATTCGATTTATACGCTCCTTAATACTACCGATCCTTGGAATGTAATATTCCTCTTTTTACGCATTCTAATGTTACATTGTGTTAATATTGGATATGATCATGCGTTGGGACAACGTGTCGATGATCCGGGCGGTTTAGTAGGATGACACGCGTCGTCCTAGTCACCCTTTATATGATATTATATTCCTTATGCGGAATAGGGCGTGATACGGCGTGGTATCGAGCGAGATGCTCTGCACCGACCACGATCAAGCGGATTTGTGATTTACTCTCCACAATAGGTTGCTAAGTTAAAAGCATCCAACAAGGTATAATTGGAATGTGTGTGAATGCTAGGAGAAGACTAGCTTAGGAGAAAGCCGAAGACAATAGCAAATAATAGGCACAATAAATGGAAGGAAAATACATGTGTTTATATTTATATATATATTCCTTAATTCGTGTGAAACATTTCCATAAGCCAAGCGAGTGATTACAACAAAATTCAGTCAATTGTGTAGACTTCAAATTCTTACAACCAAGAAAAAGAAAAATAAATTTCTTTGTGCATGGTAAGACAAAAGCTAGGGTCCATTGAGAGCATGGTGGGAATGGACGGGAGGTCTCTTGCTCCATCTCATCATCACTCTTGGGCTCGTCCTCTGTGCCCTCATCATGGAGGTAGGAGTGCAAGTCCTCCATCTGCTGCTCGAGGCTCTCTATGCGTCTGTCGATGCATCGAGCCTAGTGTTCACTCCTTCAAACCCCCGAGCCATGCGGTGCTCATCGGCCCGAGTTGCAAGAATCTGTCGATGTCGAGACCCACTAGGAGCGGTCGGATGAAGAGGCCGCATGCACTGCCGAGGAGGAGGCTCCTGTGCACTGAGGCTCGTGCCCGTGACCTCTGCTGGGACCAATGGCTCCCCATCACTATATGCATCCATCGCGTCGCATCCTCGCCACTGCGTTACGATCTATCAGAGGTGGATCTTCGGTTAAGTCTTGATCCTCCTCACTCAAGTCAACTCCAAAATGCTGAAAAATAGTGGTGAGCAACCTCCCATAGGGTAAATCTAAGTTCCTCTGGGATTTCGCCCCGCATGATCCATGGTCCGCATGATAATGTAGGGCGGCGATGGGAATGCCTTTGTAGAGGTGATAGGCCACATAGCCTACTTAAGATGGAAGGCATGGTGCGGTGACTGCTATAGGCACGATGTTGTCTTTGCCGCACAATCCGGCTTAGTATCCTGGGAGAATTGGCAAAAGAAGTCTCGAGCACTTTCTTCTCGAATGCCCCACGTGTAAGCTCCCGTATAATCCTGTATGCCTCTCTCTGAGAAAGGAGTAGGGATTCTTCCATGGTGCTGTGATGAGGTCTTCTCTCCCGGATAGCTACATTGAGGATGCACCGCAACGTGCTCTGTGAAGGATATGGTGACTCCTTGACATAAGAGAGGATCCGGTAATCTCGCGTGCCTAGGTTCTAGGTGTGCGGGTTGGCGAAGTGACGAATGAGCTTGGGATAGAATGGCTCGGAAGGTTGAGGAGGTTGGACCACCCCAATTGCTTCAAATCTCGGCCCTACTTTGTAGGCCTTGAGGTCTTCCCAAGTACCACATCTCTCCCCCAAGATACTCTTAAAGCGAAAGTGGTCTTGGTACATCTCCTGTTTCTCTAGGTCTTGGAACCATAGTGCATCCAAAGCATTTGGGGCGCTTGTTGGCCGTGCACGCCTTGTTCTAGGAGCCATTTAGATTCCCTAACCTCGCAACCAAAGAAGGCCAAGAATACAGAAACACATTAAGTCCATGCTTGGATATTAAGGTCTAAGTAGATATACAATGAAAGGAGACAAGGAATTAGAACCTAGAACTTGATTCCTACAATGATTAATCACATTACGGTAGGAATGTACTAGGACAATTTTGTTGTGAATGGTCTAAGGAGTTAGGAAAGGGGAAAGCATGGCCAACATGTAGATGCAATCATAGAGGATAAACGTACATGGTCACATTATGCTTGGAGAAGCATTATATCATACAAGCATTTAGTTCAAACAAAATTGGACTGAATTGATAAAAATTATACTATGAAACCCAAAGAGGAAATTTTCAGAATTTGGTTGGAAGTTGAATGATATAGTACACAATATACATACATGGCCATAGTATACCTAGAACATGAAGTTTTTACCCAATACTTAGTTCAAGCAATATATATGGAGCTAACTTGTGGTAAATCATGCTTGGAACATCATAAGAAAGGAAAATTCTGATATAGTACAAGGATTTTAAAGCATAGGGACACCCCAAATGTACATACACCAAGCCTACCTAGCAAAAAATCGAATTTAATTTGGGCAATAAGAAAATAGAAAATTTTTTCGGTTAGGGTTTTGGGATTTCTCCAAAATCCAACCCAAACCCTTAGTGATGGTGCAAGATTGGAAATGCCCCAACTAGGTTGCATATGAAGGGAAGCGAAGGTAGGATGGACAAAAATCCATCTAAATAGCTAGGAGAAAACAAAAAAAAAAAAAAAACCCAAATCTTGTAAACCCGAAATGGATTTTGGGGTTTCTCCATAATAAGTCGAAGGGAGAAGAGATAAATCGATAGAGAGGAAGAGGTCTTACCGAACTCGATCGGATCCGTTGAAGAGAGGGTTGGAGTGCCAAAAATCGAACCTAGAAGGGAAATGGAGCAAGAACAGTACGGTTTTGGGTTCTCCAGAGCGTAGGGTGTGTTTAGAAAAAGGGTTTTGGGTTTTGAAGAGGAGTTTCAGTGAGAAATTCTTTTTTGGGCCATGCGGTTTTACACTCGGATGCAAGATTTTGAATCATCTGTGAATCCGCGATTCCCGAGACCAGCCTTTGGTCTGTGAAGGTCGGATTTACACTCGGATGCAGCCTAGTGAAACCGCATGTAAATCCGACACGAGAAAAGGTTTTTGGCCCCTGTTTTGCTTAACCAACTTGTTTCTAATGTTTATTACCCTCATAATTGCTTCCCTTACCCCTCGTGTAACCTATGTTTACCTTTGCAAATCGATTTTTGATTGGTTTGCTTAATATTGCTATTGTGCCTATAAGCGTGGTGTTGATCGTAACAGGTGTGAACCATGGTTAATACATCAAATGCCAACCGTTCCTGCTAGGGAAGAGGCCGGTGAGGCTTGAATACGGTTCTACGGTAGCACCGTAATTAGTAATAATGCGGATGTCGCGCGTTGTTGAGCAATAGGTTGCAATCCATGGAACGAGAGCATAGGGAGGCGCAACAAGAAGCAAAGCGCCAATTTATGCAAAACATGACGGCTATGTTCCAAGCCTTTGTTAGGGAAAGGCGGCCGGTGCCTCCTCCTGTGCAAGTCAATCCTCCCCCACACCCCGTGGGTCTCGCTGTACCTAGTGTTCCTCTGCTCAAGCCAGCGCGAATTCCTTTGACACAAGAGGTGCCAACACCTATTCTACCTTCCACTTCGTGGCTCCTTCGGTCCAAGCGGTGACTCCGGCTTGGGTGGATCTTTGCTAGGTTATCGGAGAGATTTCGAAACATCGTCCTCCAACCTTCTACAAGATGGCCCATGATTCCTTTTTCCGGCAACATTTATAAGGGATCTTGAGAGAATCTTTAGTGATCTGATTTGCAATGACACGGACAAGATCCGGTGTGCTACCTACCAAAGCTCAGGGGTGATTGTGATGCGTGGTGGCTCTCCTCTAAAGACCATTTTTGGGCAACTCACCCAGAGGCAACTTGGGCTCAATTCAAGGAAGTCTTCTTCAAAAATTTCTTCCCTCAAAACTTCCAGTGATAGGAAGGAGTCCGAGTTTATGAGCTTCTTTCAAGGATCCAAATCGGTCCTTGAGTACCAGCAAGCTTTTGAGGATTGCTTACTTCGCCCGGTACACATGAAGGCCGAGAATGTGAAGGCTAGGAAGTTTGAGAAGGGGCTTAGACCTAGCATTAGTACTCGTGGTGCTACACAAGTACCCTACTTATCTTGAGACGGTCCAGCCGCTAAGGTGATTGAGGACCGCAGAGAGAGAATTACAGGCCATTCAGTGGTAAAAGGCCCATGACCTCTCATGAACCTAGGGGATCCACAAAATTCCAAAGGAGAGGATCTTACACTACTACTTTTCCGGCCCACCCGGAGGTCGATGCGATGCAAGCACCAGGCCTACATCAACTCCTCACTATGGTTCCCGAGACTCTCATATGTTACAATTGCAAGGAGTCCGGGCATATGGTTGAGACTGTCCTCATCCGCGGATGATAGGTCCTCCAGTGCAGCTACCATAAGGCACCCCAAGCCAAGCGGTTGTGCGTTTCTTCTTCCTGCTCCATTATAGATCTCAAGGTCGGGTGTATCTCGTGACAAATGAAGAGGCCCAGGCCGATCCCCAAGTGTTATTACAGTAATGCACTCTACTCTTAAGATGTGCATATAATAGCTTTTGTTTCTATGATTGGTTGTCTGTTGCTTGTCGTGTGTCGCTCTTGTTTTCTCTCACCGCTTATGCTTTATTTGATTCGGGGCATCACACTCTTTTGTGTCCCCTAGCTTTGCTAAGAAGATGTCCATTGAACCAAAGCTAATGGCCCGTAAAGCGATAGTCAAGACACCAACGGGTAGCAAGGTTGAACTTAACTCGATTTATGATCCTTGCCGGTATGTGTGGGTGGTCACGGACTCGAAGCAAGCTTAGTACTGCTGGATATGAAAGACTTTGATGTGATTTTGGGAATGGATTGGCTATCAACTCACAAAGCCGTCTAACTGCATTCGAGAGGAAAGTTCTATTCAAACCATTGAAGGTGAAGAGTTTGTGTTTATGGGTACTAAGCGGGAGAGACCCAAGAAGGTTATCATCTACGCCCTCCAAGTACGGGTTGTTGGCGAGAGGGATGTCGGTGTTATCTAGCATCCGTGATAGATCTGAAGCCAAAGCGAGGCCTTTGGAAGAGTTGCACGTGGTGAAAGACTTTCCGGATGTCTTTCCGAGGATCTAACGCGTTGCCACCAGATCGCGAGACGAGTTCATGATAGATCGATTCTGGTGCAGCCCCAGATCAAGGCACCTTACAGGATGGCCCCAACCGAGTTAAAGGAGCTACAAGAGGTTGAATGACCTGTTGAAGAAGGGTTTCATTAGACCCAGTGTATCTCCTTGGGGAGCACCGTGTTGTTTGTGAAAAGAAGGGCGGTAGTATGCGTGCGTGCATTGACTCACCGTGAGCTCAACAAATTGACAATCAAGAACCGGTATCCTTTGCCTAGGATCGATGACCTATTCGATCAACTACAGTGGTGCGAAGGTGTTCTCGAAAATTGATCTCTGGTGGTACCATCGATTGAAGATCGAAATAGAGATATCGGCAAGACAAGATTCGAGATCTCGCTATGGTCATTATGAGTTCTTGGTCATGTCCTTCGGGCTGACCAATGCCCGACCGCCTTTATGGAGTTGATGAGCCGGTGTTCCACGATGTTCTAGACAAGTATGTCATTGTCTTCATTGATGACATCTTGGTCTATTCCAAGAGCGAGGAGGAGCACGCAGACCATC
Organism: Telopea speciosissima; assembly: GCF_018873765.1. NCBI lineage: Eukaryota > Viridiplantae > Streptophyta > Magnoliopsida > Proteales > Proteaceae > Telopea > Telopea speciosissima. Next base: position 52,836,661 of record NC_057924.1, read on the forward strand.
TTCGCCTAGTATTGCAACGCCTAAGGGAGAAGGTTAGTCACGCCAAATTCGGTAAGTGTGAGTTTTGGCTACAACAGTGGCATTTGCAGGACACCTTGTTTCGGTAAGGGTATAGAGGTTGACCCGGCAAGGTGAAGTCGTGAGTTGGTCGGGCGATACCCAAGAATGTGGCGGACATTCGTAGTTTCTGGGACTAGTGGCTATTACGGGAGATTTATTGAGAACTTCTCAAGGCTCTCCGCTCCTATGACACACATCGACCGAAAGGGAGTGAAGTTCGAGTGGTCGATAGGCGTGAAAAGAGCTTCCAAGAGCTCAAGCAGAGCTCGTTCCGCTCCAGACTTACCATTCCTAATGGTACTGGAGGAATGGTAGTCTGATGATGCATCTAAAATGGGCTTGGGTTGTGTTCTAATGCAAGATGGGAAGGTAGTGGCCTATGCTTCTCGGCAATTGAGGGACTATGAGAAGAACTACCCGACCCATGATTTGGAGCTTGCCTGTGGTTTTCGCCTCAAGATCCGGAGACATTATTTATATGGTGAGAAGAGCGAAATATACAGTGATCACAAGAGCCTCAAATACTTCTTTACACAAAAGGAGCTCAATATGAGGCGACGGTGGTTGGAGTTGTTGAAAGATTATGATTGTACTATCCATTACCACCCAGGCAAGGCAAATGTAGTAGCGGATGCGCTGAGCCGAAAATCTCGGTCCTTGTCATCGCATCACTAGCACCGGTGAGAAACTCATCGAGGAAGCTAGAAGGATGGACTGGAATTACGGTTGATGGTGTTACCTTATCTCTATCGCTTTATCAGTACAATCCACACCTTGGTAGGGCGAATTCAATCAGCCAGGCTTCGATGAGGAGATTCAAAAGGTTATTGAGGCTATCAAGGGGACACGCAGTGAACTGGATTTTACTTTAACGAGAGTGGTGTTCTCATGTTCGGACAACGGCTATGTGTTCCTAGTAACCCTCAGTTGAGGAAGGAAGTGTTAGCGAGGCCCATGACTCTCCCTATTCTATTCATCCAGGTAGTACGAAGATGTATAGAGATCTGAAGGAATATTACTTGGTGGAGTGGAATGAAGAGGGATGTGGCTGAGTATGTGGCAAAATGTCTTACTTGTCGGCGGTGAAGGCGGATAGACGCGACCTCATGGCCTCTTACGGTCATTGCTTTCAGTGGAAGTGGGAGCATGTTACCATGGATTTTGTCATCGGGTTGCCCCGCACGCCTAGAGGTGTCGATACCATATGGGTTGTCGTTGTGATTGACAAAGACAGCTCACTTCATCCCCATGAAGATTACCTATTCGATGGACAAGCTGGCTCGCTTGTACATTGATAATGTAGTTCGTCTACACGGAGTTCTGTCGGCATCATCTCCGATCGGGATCCCGGATTTACATCTAAGTTCGGGGGGTTTTCGAGAAGGCAATGGGTACCTTTGTTGAGTTTTAGTACGACCTTCCACCCTCAAATCGACGGACGATCGGAGAGGACTATTCGGACATTAGAAGATATGCTCCGAGCCTGTGCCATTGATATGCAAGGCACTGGGACGAGCATCTCTCACTTATTGAGTTTGCTTACAATAATGATTACCAGGCTACTATAGGCATGGCACCGTTGGGGCTCGATGATGGGAAGAAGTGTCGGACACCGTTATATTGGGGCGAAGTAGGTGAACGGCGTATTCTTGGACCCGAGTTGATTCAGGCAACATGCGAGAAGGTGGACTTGATTCGTGAGCGGATCAAGGCGGCTCGATCCAGAAGTGGGTTATGCGGACTTGAGACGGAAGGACCTTGAGTTCGCTATCGGTGATAAAGTGTTCCTTAAGGTATCACCCTCCAAAGGGTGATGCGTTTTCACAAGAAGGGCAAGCGAGTCCGAGATTTATAGGACCTTTTGAAATCCTTGCACGGATTGGACCGGTGGCATATCGGTTAGCACTCCTCTCCCTCTTTAGAAGGTGTGCACGACGTCTTCCACGTGTCCATGTTGAGGAAGTATGTCCATGATCCAAGCCATGTATTGACGCATGAACCACGGAACTTGCAGTGACATGTCCTATAAAGAGCTGCCTGAAAAGATTTTGGACAGCAAGGTTGTTCATCTTCGCAACCGGCCCATTCATTATGTGAAGATAAAATGGTGCAACCATCAGGAAGAGGAAGCTTCTTGGGAGGCAGAGGTAGAAATGCGGGCGAAATACCCTTTTCTTGCCTATCTACAAGGTACGTCAAATTTCGAGGACGAAATTTCTTATAAGGTGGGGGGATGTTATACCCGCACTCCCGGGATATAATTAAATATCATTTCTTCTCGTGACGTGTAGATACCGCTGCCATGTATGCTGGTGACCTGTTCTCCATGATGGTCAAACCTAGCTACAAAATCGTTGACCACAGCACGGGTTTGCCTGTGGAGGAAAGATTTCTCAACCGCCGATGGGGAAAGTTCGTGGACGGCGACTTCGTCGACTACCCTCCAAGTACCAGCCCGGGAAGCGAGGAGTTCAGGAGAGAGCATCCTGGACCGTCACCTCACCGGATATTTCGTTCGGTGATGAGCTTAGCGTTGCGTGGCGAGGCTGTTCGGGTCATGGGTAATAAACCATGACGGGGGAAAAGTAAGTTCTAGCCTCAAGTCTTATTAATTATTCTTCCCTTGGTAACCTCGAAGTGCGGGTCCGGGCTTGAACCGCTCGAGCTATTTCATGAGAGAAGGGAATAATTTAAGTTCGGGTCCCGCGTACCTTTAGGAAGTACATTGGGGACTTAAGCCCATCTCATATGAACCCATCTAAGAATGGGCTTTTCCCTAATTGAGGTGGTGGGCAGGCCCATATAACCTATTGACCCAATGATGGGTTATTCCATCCACTTACCCACATAGGACTAATGGGTTGACCCATTAGGCCTCATGACCCATTTGACTAAGGGTACCCATAGACCCATTTATTATAAATGAGTCCATGAGGGAGAGAGAGAACATCACTTCTTCTTCAACATCCTCTTCTACCCTAAATCGTGGAGGAGAGAAAGAGGAGAGAAAGAGGAGAGGAAGAGAAAGAGGAAGGAGAGAGAGGCTTGGAGGAAGGTGGAGACCCCATCTCTTGGGCGAAATCGTGGAGCTCTCATCTTGGGGGTAGGTAAGCTTCTTCCTTCTTCTATTTTGGATTTCAAAAAGGGGTTGGGTAATGGGAGAGATTGACCTAGATCTCTCTTGGAACCTAGGGAGTAGATGGAGCTTTAAAGCCAAGCTATGGTGGAGTTAGTTCACTCCATTATGAGCTCTAATGTGAGGGTTCTCATTGCCTTTTGAGAGATTTAAGGTTGGACCCTAATGAGCTTAGGATGGAGTTTTCTAGAAGATCCTTGTGCTTAAAACCACTTGAAATGGGGTCCTTGGGGGAATCCTTCGGATTTTGGACCGAAGGTGTGAGGGTTTACATGTGGGTTCAGACTGCAAGAAACCACCCCCGAAATTACCTTCCCGAGATGGATTCCGTGAAGGTCGGATTTACACTCGGATTTGATTTTTCAAACCACATACGCATCCGACCTTGACAAAAATTGTCCCGAGCCCCTGTGAAGCTCGGATTTACACTCGGATTCAGTTTTTTCGAAACCACATCCGCATCCGACCTTGACTAAAACTCGTCCCGAACCCCGGTTTCCTAGGATTTACATGTGGTTGCAGAATTTGGGCATGAAACCACTCCTGCAACCACTTCGTCTCTCGAAACCTTATACTTAAGTGTTTATGGGAGACCTTTTGGGGATCCGTTCCCTTCGCTCGTTTAACCTTATTCCACTCCTTGTATAGGTTAAAATATTCACTTTTGTGACTTATTGCTTGATCGAGGCGACAAGCGATAATCGTGGTGCTTGGCGTATACGAGTGAGTGGGTTTGGTTGTTTGGGCTTGTTATTACTATTGCACTATATATTATGTACTCATTATAATTAATAAGCATGTGTGCGCATATTGCATAATTTTATATCTATTTGTTATAATGTTGATTGGTAATGTTGTATCTTGATGGGTCCGGTGCGGTGAGTGTGCCGAACCCCGAACTCTATAAACATTTATGAAGAAATTATGTTGAATGTCATGTTGAATCAGATGCGCCGTGCCGTCTTGGTAACCGGGCACTAAACCGGATGAAAAGTTGATGCGCCGGATTACCTCTCGGGACGATAGGACTTGCATGTAGTATATTTGTGGCTAGGATTTCACACCCTTATGCTCGACCCTTACCAGGGGGTTTAGGTGTTGGGTAATCGGTACACCGGATTACGTGGAGGTGGGAGAGGCCAGTCATGGTAGTATTGGTTATCAGGGCTGCCACTGAGTGGTCTTGGAGGCTTCGATCGGCGTAGGTCCCACGTGACAATTGAGGTTTCATTGTGGCGATAAGTTAAGTGACCCTGCAGTGTCTCCCGAGTTGTCACGATGGCATATGCCATTGACTTAGTTGTTTGTTAGGTGGAAAATGGACTTAACATGTGCATGCATCATTGGACTATGTGAATTGCGTGTTTGTGCATTCCCATCCCCTCACTGGCTCAGTGGAGCTAACCCCCTCATGCGCACATTTTTTGATAGTTATTAGATGATCATTGGAAATGTAACTAACTACTGTATTTATCATCTAGCTTTGAACATCTTGTAACTATTCGATTTATACGCTTCCGCAATACTACTGATCCTTGGAATGTAATATTCCTCTTTTCTGCATTCTAATGTTACATTGTGTTAATATTGGATATGACTGTGCGTTGGGACACTGTGTCAGTGATCCGGGCGGTTTAGTAGGATGACACGCGTCGTCCTAGTCACCCTTTATATGATATTATATTCCTTGTCTGGAATAGGGGCGTGACACCAGCGATGATGACAACAGGACACAGACAGACATCGGTATCTCTCTCAAGAAGGACTCTTGTCCCTACATTTAAACCGAATCACCCTAACATCCCTAAAATGACTTATAAGACCCTTTTATCAAATGCTGAAGGAGGTACTACTCACCCTCCCCCGCCACGACGGTCCCACTAGCCGGTTAGCGGGCCGTGGGGGTCTAGGGGGCCAGGCAGCCCCCCGACAGAAAATTTTCTAAAGAGTCAGAAGGGAGCCAAAAACCCAAAAAAAAGGAAAAATGGCACTGCGCCCACGGCGTCGTAGGCTCCTTCCCACGGCACCGTGGGGATGTGTACCGAATTTTCACGACGTCACGAGGGGGTGTGACATCAGCTTGCTGACGTCACCCATGGCACGGTGGAAAAGTCCCCCACGGCGCCGTGGAGATGGAGGACTTATCTAGCCAGGAGAGAGAGGGGACCCCTCCCTATAAATAGGAGAGTCCCCCTACCCTAAAGGACAAGCTTTTCTCGGGTAAGGAGACCCTCCAGGGCTTGTTTTACCCCATTTTCGCCCTCTTTTCCTCCGTCTTTTCCTCGTGAGTATGTGAGTGAGTGGAGTTCTTCAACGTGGGTAGATCCTTCGGTTACCCATCCAAGCATAGAGTGATTCTGCTCTTGGGTACTGTTATCCCATCAGTGTACGGATAACGAAAAACCCCATTTATAGCCATTATTCTGTCTGTATATAGATAACGAGAATCTCTTATATAGCCGTTACTCTGCCCGAAGTCTGAATGACAAAACTCATCTCATATAGTCTCATTCTGTTAGACAAGAGAGAGATAAGTCGATCGTCCGTCTCCACCTGAGCCGTGGGACATCACATATTTTACCCTCGGTGCGCTTTCATTTATTTCTTGCATTTCTAGACAGGTATCTGTCTCTTTCCCTCTCATTATTTTTGGCATAATGTAGACAATTAAAGTAACTCGTTTTAGTGTACATAGTAAATGATTTTTCTTTCTTTGTCATGAGTAGTGCATCATAACTTAGCCTTACATGTTAATATAAGATATATTATTAAGGAAAAATATTCGAAAACCAGCATCTAGTAGAAAGACCGATTTATCTGGGCGAGGTGGGTGCCTAACACCTTCCCACCCTCGTAACCTGACTACTTACCCTGAATCTCTGACAAGACCATATGGAATCACGTAGCCCTTTCCGCTAACCCCGGATGGGGCTACACCCATTGGGTCCTAGGCCCTAACCCTAGGTGGCGACTCCATTCCTTTATAAAGCATGATCCCAATCCCCATGATGATATAACGATACGCCGTTATTCATCGAAGCCAATCTTTGTCGCCATAAGGCTGAGGAACCCTTGTCCCGAGGACCACGGTACTTACAATAACCCTTATTCGGCCACGGCGGATGCTCATCAGTGGTTGGAACTATTGGCATATTTGAATTGTAGAACTGCCGAACCTCTTTAGACCGAAAGATTTTTCTTCATAGAACATGGGTTGGGGTTTTAAATTTTTAGCATACCGGGGGTCGGAGCCATGGATTCTAGTGTTTTAATGCCAGCAAAATAATCTCTAGTGGCTGGTGGAGATTTGTCCGGAGGTTTTAAGGTTGGGAGTGACCTGTGTTGGCCACGATCAACGTTTTTTTATTTTTGACCCGTAAGGATTTTTCAGATTACAAGGATGGTGGTTACAGTTGTCAATATCCAACGCTACCATATTGGTCGTCGGATGCGTGTCTCCCTTCGCCGGGATTTTTGGCACCGCCAGTCTCTGCTCTGGCCGTCACAAGAGGTGGCTAGGGTTTTGATCGCTGGAGTCTAACGTTCGTTGGTAACTTTCGACACCATTGGCCCCCTGGTTCAGCCACCGCAAGAGGTGGCAGTGGGTTTCCTAAAAACCCTAACCCTTTCTTTGTTTACGATTTGGGGAAGAAGATAGGGAATATTCCCTGTCTGATTCCCCCTATTTAAATTTATTTATTTTTTTTAAATCTTTAAACTGAAGTAGTAGGTTGTGCTAACGTGCGCCTGTTAGGGTGCTAAAATGCACTGTGGGTCGAGTTGACCCACCAACCTGACCCAAGAATATGACCCATGATCCGACCTGGGTGTCCGTTGACCAGGTCAACAGTTCCTTTACCTAAACCCCTTAGACCGATTCAGTACTAGTTCATTTCGGTTTAACTCTGGTTCAGTTCTATTTTGGTTCATTTGGTTGGTTCAATTATGAACCGTTTGATTGGTTTAACTATTGTTACATTTAGTTCTGTCACGAGATATTTTATCATGAATTATATCTTCTTTTATTTGTCGTTAAATTACAAATTGTCACGATAGGACACTGTTAATGATGCCTTGTTATGTTTCCCAATGTAATGATAGGACATAATATGTACCTCGTGATGTTTTGATTCTGTCACGAGAGGGAACGCTATTGACTGCCAATGCTTGGAAATTTTTTTGTTCCATATTGATTTGTGATATTTTTGTTTCCGTCATGATAGGAACTTCAATAATTGTTTATACTTTGACATCTTTTGCTGCATTTGTTACTTGCAATGCACTTGTGATATTTTGTTTTGTCACGATAGGAACACTATGAATGCTCGTACTTTGGAGATTTTTTTGTACTTTTGTGTAACACTTAGAGTTTTCTGTTGTATTTTTTACATGCTTAAAGAGGACTGGAAATAAAATGAGCCCATTCAGTTTTTTGGTGGCTTATTATTATAAAGTACATTAAATTGAAAAATGTGTAATATGGATCCAAGCATGTATTACTTTTATTTGTTAAGGGTTTATTGTTGTTTTCTGCCATGTTTAGCATATTGTCATATTGATTGGTCGGACCGATGGGAGGATGGAATTATGTACTTCGAGCCTGTTACGTGGTTCGACTAGTAGGACAATGTAATTTAATTATGAATTTTATTCAAATTTTGGTTCAATTTGTCTGATATGTTTAATTCAGGCTATGTATTATTCATAGAAATAAATTTGGTTCGTTCTATTTATAAACATAATTTTTTGCTGATAAAATTTATAGAAACATTTTAGAGACTTATTTCTGCTTCACAAAACTATTTTTGTTCCGGAGAAGAACTTCTATTATAGATAAACAATTCGTATTAAGTGAATTATTTCTCTTTTAGAAACAATTTTAGAAAAATTAGTTTTTTTAATTAATTTAAAATCTATTATAAGCCAATTTTGAACCGTTTTGATCATAAATTTAAAGGGTACCTTGAACCAGTGGGAGTATAAAATTTTTTTTGGATAACAGACTAAATTTATATTAAAGAAAATCAGCAGAGGAGGATCTCCCGCTGAGAAAAGTCATATTTACAAGAAAAGGAGGTGGATTAAGCCATCAGGTTCTAGATAAAACAAATTTAGAAGCTCCTGTTGCAAGAAAGTGAGCTTCTTTATTCAAAAATCTAGGGATAAAACGAAACACAACGTTTATAAAACTTGAGGAAATAGATAAGACGTCCTCCACAATGGAGAGTACAGCCTAATCAAGGGAGGATGAGATTTAGCTTCAGTAAAAGGGTAATTTAATGTTCCATATTGTGACAGGAACGTATTAAAGTATACTCTCAATTTAATGGACATTAAATTAAACTCCCCAATGAGTTTCCTTGTGTGAAATGTTAGCATATAGACAACGCATATGGTAAATGAAAACTTCAACATTTGTCTCATGGGGCTCATTCGGTTTCGAGTCCGGATTAATTTGAAAATTGGCATGTTAATCACTATTTCATCCAATTTCCATTCCACACTTTCATACTGTTTAGCCCTAGTCGGTGAGGTGATGAACACTTTGACGTGTTTGATCTCATGTCGCCTTAGATGTGATGACCCGCACGGTTGCGTATTTTTAATTTTCATTCGGACCAAGGCATTTGGCTTAATTTGTACTCTACATCAACACTTTTGTTTGTGGTCACATTCAGTTTGTCTAAACCCGAGAGTCGTTTTAAATAATTATAAAATCTAAAACTTGTGGTATATGTTGCCCAAGTGAGAGATTATAAGATTTCCATTAGGTGGACTGGCATAGTCACCTATTTGGTTTCTAAAATCGGTTTAGAGGTGTTGACTTTTTTTTTTTGTAAGAGTTTAGAGGTATTGACTAAGGGTGGAGTGAACTTGATCTAATACTTGTAAGTGATCATTAATATAGTATTGGATAATTATATTAAGCACACCTTAATAGTATGATTCCTTTAATGGGAAAGAAAGTCATTCTCCCATTAAATGTTGAGCATAAGGAAAGAAATAAGAAGGGGGAAGAAAAGGCCAACAAAGATGAGCTGATGTGAAGGGAAACTAAGGCAATGAGAGCTTCTTTATACAACACATGGATTCAAGTAAGTATATCACTACCATTATTGTTCTTGTTGATTGCATGTCCATTGTGATAAGGCATAAAACCACCTCACCAATTAGGAGTTGCCACGTGGCCGAGCCGAGGACAATCCAAGAATCAAACCGAGCCGTGCGGAGCCGGGCTGACCCGATCACCGCTAGATTTGATACTCCGCCCCTCAGGGGTCGGGCACCTAGTCGAACATTGAGTGCGCAACACAATGACAGTACAAGGCGGAGCAAAAGATCTCCCCATCACGATCGAGCTGCCCGCTCGCCGACCCCCGCGTCCGAGCCTACGCAAGTCGGTCACGATCAGAACCCCATAGTGCGGCCGAGCTCACACGCAATTGAAGGTGACCCTCAGGTCACATAGGCCGAGGCCAAGCACTGAGGCCGAGCTCTGGGGTCGAGCTCTCTACAGAAGCACCGATAACGCCTCACCGGGGATCGCGATGCCACGTCAGCACCACCCGAGAATCACGGGATAAGAATCAAGCCATGATCTCATCGTGATATCGAATCACACTCCCACTTGGACTCTTACCTTAACGAGAGTTCGACTCCAAAAATAACTCTCCACTTCGCTCTACGCGAGAGAGCCTTCCAAAAGAAGAACTCCTACCATACTAGGACTCTCCCAACTGCCTCACCTCATCTTATAAATACTCAGGTATGGAGCTCAAACGCTCAGCTCATTTTTTACTAGCTATTACGTTGTTGCACTGGAGACCTGACTTGAGCGTCGAAGAGTCCTAGGCCAAAGCCACACCGGCTCTCTTGCACTCACTCGATTTTTGCAGGCTCATCTATGGGCGAACCGGACGACGGAGGTTTTCACACGCAACACATTGATCTCTATGTTTTGATTCCGCATTTAGTGAAACTTATCAAAGAATACTAATTGAAATTTTTTTTTGTTTTAAAGATTAAAAATTCAAAATATTATTTTTATAAAAGGTGTGTTAGAGTGTTAGGTCTTTTCTTAATAGACACTTAGATGAAGAATATATGTGACTATTGGAGGACTTGTTTGAATGGTCAACAAACAAGTCTTTTGGAAAAAGATATGATTTCTGGGCATGTCTTTTGACGACAATCCTTGGTGATGCCTCTTCGTTTCCTATATACAGAGAGGGGGTTTTGTTCATTTCTCTAATAATTTGGTGACAATCTACCTGATGGTGTCTCTTCCTCTCATATATATAGAGAGAAGGGGTTTTGCCTATTTCTCTTACAATTTGGTGACAATCTCCACTTCATTTTTTTCTTGGCTTTCTGTACATTTTGGTTTTGTTTTATTCAATTAAACATAACTCTGAAGTATTCCGACGTGGCCCAGTAAGCGAGTGCAACGACTACTGGAGGGACCTACGAGATTGTTTTATCTCGGAGGTTGATTTGTAAGAACCTGACTTGCACCATAAGAGGCGTCTACAATCTAAGAAAATTGTTCGTTGATACTTGACACGACTCAGCTTCATTGATTCCTTAAGTTTCTTCATGCAGTTTCAGTTTCATAACGTTATTTTGTTTTTTTTTAACAACGTGACACTATATTTGGTACTTGAATTTGTCGATATCAACCTTGATTTATCTACAATTCAGCTAAATACTTTATCCCCTTTATTTACATGTGATATTATGTGTAATTTGGATAAGTATTTCCTATAAAACCCCAACCCAAAATTCCAGATTTTCAATAAGGATAAGAAAACCAGGATTTTGGGAGTATAAACACCAACCTTTCAAGAAACAAACTCTTCCTCCTAGCTTTAGCTTTGGCCCTACACTCCATAATGCTCATTTCTTCTTCTCCAAAATTGGTGTTCTCACATCCAATCCAACCCCAAAATCCCTTCCTAAGTCTCTTCCCAACCTCCCTCTCTCTTTTCGCTCTTCTTCTTTCTTTCTCTTCACTCGTAGGAATTTCTTCTTTCATTTCAAGGTAAAAAGGGAGTGAAATCCTTAATTTGCCCCTCATTATGACTTCCTCAAGCCACCGCACTTGCATGCTTTTTAAGTAAGGGTGTCAATTTGGAACCGAAACCGTGTACCAAAATCGAAACCGAAACCGCCTGTATAAAACTGTACCAAACCGTACCGTTGCAAAAATGGTACGGTACAGTATAGTCAAACGATATTGACCATGGTACGGTATGGTATCGGTATTGGGTACAATACCGTCGGTATGTATCGTAACCGTACCGTTACACCGAAATCATTCCGAAATCGTACCATTTTTGGGGGGTATATTTGTAAAATTAAATCCTAAGACCCTAAATGATCTAAATCCCTAATTCCTTCACGGCTTCACCTTTCAGTCTTCCACGCTTTCGACTTTTAGAGTTTTAGTCTCACAGTAATGGAGTAACCTAGTTTCCCACGGCAGTAATGGAGTAACCTAATTTCCTGACTTTCGCCCTTCCTGGCTAAGCTTCGTTGCGAGTTGCGATGCCCAGAGCAGCACTCCGGCAGAGCGGGTGACTCTAGCGAGCCTCCTCAAACTCTCGAAGTAACGAGATCTAGAGTTCAGATCCCTCTCTGGTTCTCTGCTACTGGATTCCTAGACTCTCAGGTAAATCATCGTTAATTTCTGAATTTTATTTTCTTAATATTCTAGTTTACTAGGAATGCTAGCTTCGATCCTGAAAAATTTCGAGTAGAGTAGTAGACTAACGTTCTGTATTATCATTCAGATTCAGCTTCTCCTAGAGTCCTAGGCTTCTCCCCTTTCTTGGCAAATCGATCATTGGTTTCCTAACTTTCCTCTCTCATGTAAGGGTTTACTGAACCTTTTTCTTGAAATTTATTTCCCAGCTACTCTCTCTCTCTCTCTCTCTCTCATGTGGAGGATTTGCTATGAAAAGCCAAAAGAATGGAGATTGGAGAAGCTTTTCATTGGGGTTTTTTTTATGTATAAAGACAGAAAATTTTGCCAAATTTACTTCCCTTCTAACTGAACTGACCTTAAGACTAGATAGGCATGCTTGGTGTTTGAGTTTAAAATAGTACCGCAAGCGTACGGGTTAATCGTAACTACGGGTCGAACACAAGAAGGTTATCCTTGAATATATTTTCACTTTTAATTAACGCGAAGTGTACAACTTACCAAATATGGAAACAACCTATATATGGAAACTACCAATTATGAAAACTAGCCAATATTGAAGCAACTAAATTACCAAAGATAACAAATTAAAAATAGAAACTAGGGCAACCGCTAAGGGAATGGATGAATTAAAAGCAAGAAAGTCATTTGGGAATGGGTTCCACCATGAGAATTAGGGCAGATCAATGACTAGCATATTAGGGCAAAGTATGCATACAACCTAGGTCTATAAGATATGCGGCACGGCTCATATACGGCTAACATATCCTATGAAAATAGTGTTCATAAAACATACAATGTAAACAAAAAAATACATGAACATAATGGTATCACAATGGATACGACTAACGAACATGTATATAGTTCCCCTTGGAATGACATACAAGCTGTGGACGGTCATTCATTGTAAGTCCAATATTGATCATGTTCATTAATCACATAAATAATGCTAGCCATCAATTCTTCCTTCTCTCATGTTTTCACTCACTCCCAAGAGGAGAGGTTTAGCTAGCCATGAAAGCAATGAAGAGAGAAGGAAGGATTGATGAAGAAAAAGACATAGAAATTAAATTACTAAAACTAAAATTTATAAGAAGAAAAACTTAGCTGATTCGAATAACTCCAATGAAGATGATTCCGTCACTTGAATTCCATCACTTGAAGCCGCATCCAATATTGAAGAACAAATTACCAAAATGTATAATGAAAATTACACATATGATCTTAGGGATAGGAAAATAAAAATTATCCTAATAATGATTCTAAAAATTAAAATTACATATGATAACCTAATTACATAAGATCTAAAACAAAAAACTAAAAAGAAGGGGATGAGAAATCAGGTATAAGGAAGAGGGTTGCTGTCAACTAAAATTTAGAAGGGAACTAAACGAAACTGGGAAAGAATTTCTGCTACTACTGTATTCAAAAAGGAAGAACACTGCTGCTACTGTAATAGAAAAATAAAATTAAAACAGAAAAAACTAAGGAATCCAAAAAAGAACGCGATGAGTGCGATAAGAGATGGGATTTTATATGAGGGGAGATAGAGCTCGTGAAAGGGAGATGGGAAGGAGATGGGGGAGATGAGAGAATTTGAGAGAAAGTGGGACAGAGAAGAGATAGAAGCCGAGAGGGTTTAGGAGAGAGAGATTGGAGAGAAAAGAAAAATCTCTTTTCTTTATTATATTTTTTATCCTAACTTCCAACTTCACTAGGAATCGTTTTCGGGCTATATCTTTTTATCTGGGTCTAGATGGAACTGACCCGAGAATTAAAGTTGCACTATTTTAAATTCCAGACGATATGAACCCAACATCTAATATTTTCTGAAAGATTTTTAATTTGCTAAAATTATCTTTATGCCCCTATACTTGAGTTTTTGTTTTCTGTTTCCTCTCCTTCTTCTTCTCTTAACTCAGATTTATTCGCTTTGATCTTCAACTCCTATCTTCATTGAATCTTCTTTTTTTTTGTTCTTTTAGATTTATTACTCCACTTCTATTAAAATTATCCTAAAATCTGAAAACATAGAAAAATACCTTGAATAGCACTGTTCTAAGAATTAAATGATGAAAATAAAGGAATATATTCATACATAAAATATGCTCATCACTTGGAAGAAGCAAGATTAAGCATAAGGTGTGCCAAGTTAACAGCCCCCCCCACCCCCACCCCCAAAACAAAAGAGTAAAATAGAAATTCTACTGATGAGAAAGTAAACTTTGTATACCGTTTTTATACCGTACCAACACCGTATCATAACGGTATGATTGCGGTATTGAAAATAGGACTCCTAAATGGTACGATACGGTATCGGTATTGGGTACCTATTATTGATACCGTACCATATTACCAAAACCGTACCGATTGACAAGCCTATTTTCAAGGGACTTGGGTACCTTTCAAGTTTAAAATTACCAATCTACCCATCTCTAATTGAGAAATTTACTATCCAACCAACCATGGATGGATTTCCAATTGTCTCTAATTCTACCTTTTTAAACCAACGCATTTTCACGTATTTTTAGTAACAAGGTATCCTCTTCATAAGAAATGACTATTCTCCCCTTCAATGAGTATAAAATTTATGTCTCATGTCCACCGTCCATTTAGAATCTCACCTCTGTCTCTTAGAACGAGATATCATCCACACCATCAAGTGGGGTCCACTAGAAAGCTATGGTACAAAAATTCTAGAAAAACCTACTACTTTGCCCCCCCTAAAGAGATTTGATACTCCATGCCTTAATACCTTAAGCTTGGAAAGGTGCATGTTAATCATCGAACTAGTTACTACTTTGATTTTTTTTCTTAAGGTTCTACAAAATTATATTGTATACTATACACACTATCGCATTATTAACCCTTTTAAAGTTCTATACAATTATAACCATAGGGTTACCCATTTGATTAGTTTATTATAAAACCATTAACGGTTAATGCGTAATCTCTTTAAGTGTTCATTTCCTAAATTAATATTCACACATTAAAGTGTCACTAAAAAAATTCATTGTTAGGGCATGTAGTGCACACCACCCCTACACCCTAACACAGGGGCCGTGAAATGATCACCGCGCCTCTATTCATTTCTGGGGTTCCAAGGAGTATGACGGTCATTTTGCTCACCCTTGTGTTAAGGTGCAAGGGCAGCATGCTAGCGCGACTAAGTGGCGTTCTTTTTCCCTTCATAATATTACATTGTTATCAATGAGGATAATCTGGGTTTTTGGTTGGTGAGTCTTGGAATCTAGGAATCCTAATTGGAGAATCACCTAACAATCGTAGAGAGAAATTACAATTACAAAGAAAATCGCAAGTCTTGAGAAGGTCGCTTTGTTGAATATCATTGACCTTGACATACTCCAATTTGGACTGACTTAAGGAAGCTTGATTCTCTCATTGGCTTTCTCATCTCCATGCCACAAAGTGGACTTATTGAGGTGCTCTAATTATCAAAAATTGATATTGTCACCACATGCTGATGATGAACTTATTGAATTATGTCACATTGTTGCAAGAGATGGAAGGTCATGCCTTTTGAGTGAAGCTTGACCATCCAACAATGGTCATTGCAAAAACAATCATCTTACACACTATGAAACCCAGGAATGAGATTAGGGCTATTATTATTTGGGTAAATTACACGTCATCCCTGATTTTCAAATGAAACTCAAATCACCGGGCCCCTGTATTAAACCCCAGTATGACAAATTAGTCCCAACTGTTAGTTTTATGCTGTTAAGTGATTATGTCAGCCAATAAAATAAATTTAAATATCTAAACTACCCTTGACCAATGTTGATTTACGATTTTACCTTTGTAATTCTAATGTTTTAGTACAAGGGTAAATTATTCTTTTCACACAAATAACTAACAGCAGACTAACACCGTTACTGTAGAGGGGGATGGATGAGTATTTTCAAAAACCAGGCTGTGATTTGAGTTTCATTTGAAAATCAGGGGGTGACATGTAATTTACCCTTAATAGAATATATAGGGTTTTTCATTATTAGGACACAAATAATAATCATAAAAAACATATATAAATATGTAATTAATATCTTAACACTATCCAGGTAATAAAATGAGGTATCTATCTCCATCCCTACAAATCCCAACCCTCTCCTCTTTGTTAGTATCCTCCCTCCTCTCTCTCTCTCTCTCTCTCCTTTGTCATGCGGTCCTCCTCCGGCTCCCTCCTTCATCCCCTCCTGCTTTGACTTTCCCTCCCCCTTGTTTCTTCCCTGGTATAGTTTTTATAACTATTCATGATCACTCCATGTGGCAATCATACTTAACACGTGGCAATTTAGTAATTGGACCTCTCTTTTTTCCCTGCTCCTTCTCCCTAGACCGTCTCACTCACCTGCATTCTTTTTCATCGTTCATCGAATTTTAAGCATGAAATTGCCCTTGAGCTCGATGCGCCTAGGCTTCAATTTTTCCGAGATATTCCTGAGAAGCTGTGGAAAGGAAGCCCAACAACCAAGCAACTATGAGCTAGTTGATCATAGACCACTCTCTCCCGGTGGTTGTAGATCAATTTTTCTTCGCTGGCCTCTTCGCTTCTTCATATATAACAACATCTATTATGTATCTCTTTCTCATCGAATTTTGATTTCTATATTCCTGATTTATGTAGGTCGATAACTCTGAAAAGAGAGACTGCCTATCTTTTCTTTCATTTCGAGAGAATATGATAGGGAGGAGCTAATTGAATCCCTTAGGTAACATAAGAACAACTCCTACATTCAAAGCCCCATTTTTTTACCCTTTGCAAGAACTTGTTTTAGTTGTCAAGTTGAACGAAGAGCTAGCGCTCATACAACACCATCAATGTGTTTATGTTGTTTGGGGTCAAGAATTTTTTGGTATGAAAAGAAAAAAGAAAAAAAAAAAAAAGGGCCCTTTTCCGATGGGAATAAGATCGAAAATCGAATAGATCACTTAGGCGAAACAGCTAGAACTAGACTTTTCTTAAAAAGATGCTTGCTTTTGCAGCTAAAAAAGCTTTGAAGACACTCCTTAGACTATGAACTTCACTTTCAATAGTGTTTGCATGAACTGTCGCTTACTCAACTTGTACAAAGCTACTGAAGTAGCTAACCATGTGTTGGAATATGGAAACGGGCTCTATAAGAACGAGCTATTGTGGTCGTCAAGCTAGGAGAGGGCCTCGAGCTCGTCGAATCGTGAACACGCACCCCGCTTTGCGCTGGAAACACGTGACTCGTCATCTTGGAATAACACTTAGAAAGAAGAGAATAACCCCTGTGGCTAACATAAGGCACCATGAATCTATCATGGACCAACAAGGTCTGAGACTTTCGCCCACGTCATGGCTAATCAGGCGCGTGGGAAGCAATGGGTAAAGGTTGTTCCCAAATTACATTCTCCAACGGTCTCACTCCACTCCGGAATTCCAGCTTTCCAATTCAAGCATAACACAAACTCTCAACCACCTTAAATACGGGAGGTAACACACATCTAACCTATCTAAACACTGATTGAATTGACTATTGCTCAGAGATCTAACTCGCTCCAGCAGGATTTCTGACGCAACACCATGCATGACTGTAATTGAGATCGAAAAGAATTATACGCGAAGCATCTCTCTCTCTCTCTCTCTCCTGTTCGCCTCCTACAAGTGTCTATATTATCCAATCAAATGCCAGCCCATCATGTTTCAATTATCACTGCACTAAGCATGGACTTAGCCCAACTTGTTTCATCATGAATCGAAAAGGTAAGTTTGGTCCTAAAGGTCCATGCACAAGATAAGCTTGTGGAGGCCCCCGTAAAATGGATCCAGATCCTCTACTTCAAAGGCCTTGGCAGCTATTGCGCTGCCACGCTCCCATTGTGTGCCACGTGTATATATGCACATCTAACGGCTCTTTGAGAAAATTTCAAATTTTAAAATCTTCACTTAATTATCTTCACAACAAACTCCAACCGATCCGGTTTATCAAATCAAACCAAACCTAAACCAAATGGATTTAGAAAACCCTAAGAGAGGAACCGTTGGATCAGAGAAACCGTATCCTCATCTTCTTCCTCTCCTCTCCTCACCCTGCCGCTGCGATTCCTCTCCTCTCTCTCTCTCTCTCAAAAGTGCCTATAGTCCCAAGGTCAACGCCCTCTACAAGTTTCACTTGGTTCTCTCTCGCACTTCCGATCTATTGATTATTTAGATGGGTAAAAATTCTTTCTCACTGGCTATGTATGTTCTCTGTTCTGAGGTTTTATAAAAATTTGATTTATCAATCAAACGATTTTGATGCGATGGGTATTTATTGTCCTTGGGTTCTTTGGGGCTCTTGAGCATTGTACTTACATGGTATTTTGAATCTGAAATACATTAGTTGTACTGGTTCTTAGTTCTGGGTTTATTTTTGCAAATCCAGCTTTGAACTTGGTTGCATGAGCCTATTCTTGACTTCTGAATCTATTATTATTTAACTGTTGGGCTGAAAATGCATTAACGATCATTACCTACTGCCCCTACAAATTTGGTTAGGCTTAAACTTGTTCAAGGTAATGGGCCCAAGCTGATTATGAAATAATAAGAATTTCTTTAAACAAGGATTAGTTTTTGCTATTACTCACAAAATTACTAATAGTGTCAAGCGTAAATTACAAGAAAATTTGTATATTTAAGCAGAGAACTTCATACAAAAAGTGGGAATCAGTTGATTGATAAATGTTCTTGGCTTCTTGATGAACTCTTGAATATTTAAAAATGTATTCAGAGAAACGTCATACAAAAAGTGGTTCTCCATAGATGAACACTTACTTGAGATACAGAATAGAAGTTGGGTTTGGCATAGGGAACTGATGGCTTTGAACAGGAACAAGGGATACTTAAGAATTTAGATGATCTAACAAAACTGCAAAAACAAACTTACCTATTTGCAGTCTTGGTTGCAGCCTTGGTTCTCACGGTAGTGACACTTGTATAGGATTAGGATAAGGGGTGTGGAGAGGAGAGGAATCGCAGTTTGGATCTTGTACAAGATCCAAATTGGGCCAAAACCCTGGAACTTGCAGACACAGGGAGAGGAGAGGAATCGCAGCGGCAGGGTGAGGAGAGGAGAGGAGAGGAAGAAGATGAGGATACGGTTTCTCTCATCTAACGGTCCCTCTCTTAGGCTTTTTTTAAACCCATTTGGTTTAGGTTTGGTTTGATTTGATAAACCGGATCGATTGGGGTTTATTGTGGAGATAATTAAGTGAAGATTTTAAAATTTGAAATTTTCTCAAAAAACCGTTAGATGTGCATATATACACGTGGCACACAATGGGAGCGTGGCAGCACAATGGCTGCCAAAGCCTTCGAAGTAGAGGATCTGGATCCCCGTAAAATATAAATTGATTACCATCAAATGGTCACGACTCACAACTCACAAAAGAGAGATCTAAAAAGATTCACATTTGGATCCTCTACTGCCGAGCTGCCCGGCAGCACAGTACTGTCGAGACACAGTGAGGTAGTGACCGCTTGACCCCTACTCGGGCAAGGCACTCGGGCAGGGGTAAGGCGGTCATTCCCCGCCTTGCTGTGTCTCAACAATACCATCCTGCCGGACACCTTGGCAGTAGAGGATCTGAATCCACACATGTATCATAGATACCACATATCGACTCCCTCCTTTTATTTCATGTTTATTAACTACACGGTACATAATAGCACGAAGTTACCAAATCACCCTCCGTTCCCATAACGCTTTTTAGTTTGAAGGGAGGCATATTCAGCAAATCGCTTCTTCAGAGTAGGGGTGCCAATTCTAGGCCCAGCCTGGCAGGCTTGACCAAGCCATCCAATTAAAGCCCGGATTGGACTGGACTGGACAGGACAGGCCCAATTCGTTTATAATCGACCATTCCCGGTGTAGGGTTTTAGCCCGTCAAGTGCCTGCCTAGTTGAAGCTTGACCTAGCCCAACCCTTTACTATTACCTAAAATTTGTCTTTAAAGGAAGCAGGAGAACTGGGTTGGCCCAATAATCTGAGCTGGTGTGGGGATCCAAAACCTACTCTTAGTGCTCAATGGACGACCTTCAAAGAATCAAAGTTTTTCATTGATTCCTCTTCATGAACTTATGGGCAACCATTTTTATTTTTCCCTCCCGACCACTTTAGAAATCAATTTTAGGGCTGCACTGTTTTAGAATTCGTTTAAAGACCGTCTAGGGTTAAACAGGCCCATAACCCGATTAAGGTCCAACCCGATTATAACCCGAGACCGACCAAGTTCGTCTAGGCCCATCCCAAGTAGCTAATCCGGCAATCATGGTGTAGGACTTGAAGTTGGTTAAACCCAATTGGGCCGGAGGGAAATTGACCGAGCCCGACTAGTTGACACCTACGTCAAAGTTGCATACGCACCAAGATGACATCCCACCAGGGTCCAGAGCATTTCAGTCAATTGAATTTCCAATACTCTTCCTAGCTACCGAGTGACCAGCTTACGGTGGCATCACCCTCTCCCACAGAGTCGCAAAAGCAGTTACAGTTGCCAACTTCCGGGGCCTTTCATTCTCTTTCCCATACTCTGTGCTGCAGAGCCTGCACTCACATATGAACCTGCCATTCAGGGTTACGCCGCGCCTAGACACATGAGCCTACCATTCAGGGGGCAGGGTGGTCATACCAAACCTCAGTCAAAAACCATGTCAGTTTTTTTGAGTGGACCCACAATGACGTGAAACACCTGATTGGATACCAAAACCATGATTAATTCAGATGAAAAAAAAAGGGAAAAAGTTCTCTGTCCGGGAATGTAGCCTACGCCAGCACTCCTATGAGTCTATCTCTCTCATCCCCATGTGAAAAGACACCTCTGCTTGTTTTAAGGAGGAGAGAGATAAACACATAGGACTACTGGCGTAGGCCACACTCCCGTATAGAAAACTGCTTCCCCCAAAAAAAAATTCTAAACGAAGCATCTCCCTCTACCCGTTCAAAAAAATTGATTACCAATCAAACGGTCACAAAAGAGAGATCTAAAATGCATTAAGGGACACAAAGGACAATCTACATATTTCCATTGCCATTCAAAGCACACAAACAAGTGAAAGTCCTGACACTACGACACAAACACTCAAAGAAATCACACGCCAGTGAGGTCATTGCCATACGTGTTTTCAACTATCAGCCACATGATTCATAGATACCACGTATCGACTCCCACCCTTTATTTCATTTTTATTACTACACGGTACATACTAGCTTGAAGTTACCACATCACCCTCCATTCCCATAACGCTTCTTAGTTCGAAACGGAGGCATATTCAGCAAATATCGCTTCTTCAGAGTCGTCGCATACGCACCAAGGTGACTTCCTACCGGTGCCAGGGGCATTTCAGTAATTGAATTTCCAGTACTCTTCCCAGCTACCGAGTTACCAGGTTCAGACAGTGGTGGCATCAACCTCTTCCTCAGAGTCACAAAGGCAGTAACGTAATTTGTCGCCGACTTCCGGGGCGTTTCAGTAATTAAAGCAGAAGCACTATTCCCATCCGCTTCGAAACCAGATTCTGACAGTGGCTTCTGCTTTTTCATAGTATTTCTGGCCGAGTCCCGGGGCATTTCAGTAATTTGACCTCTCGTACTCTTCCTCACTACCGACAGATCAGCTTTGGACAGTGGCAAAAGCTTCTTTTTCTTCTCCAGAGTAGCATAGGTACCAACGTAATTTTCAGCTGAGTCCCGTGACTTTTTGGTCCTTACGCCAGCCGGGATAACCTTCTTCTGTTCCATCGCCTTATGCTTCTCGTGGCCAACCATCGCTCTTTTCTTGAAAACCACCATAACAGTACAATTTACCGTACGGACAGCGACAACGTCGGAAAACCTCAAGAATGCCGCCACCGGAGCGGCAGCCTTCATAACCGCCGTCACCGGAAAATTCCCCGACACGCGTCGCATGACAACGCCGACACCTGCCGGTTTCAGAACTCTCTCCATCTCAAGAACTAGCCGTGCCGGAACCCTAACGCCGTCAATCATCTCCGTCGAAAACACAAAATCAAACGATCCTTCGTAAAACGGCAACGGCCTCAGCCGCTTACGGTGTCTGAACAGAGACGCGCATGATCTATAGATTCCCATAGCGTCAGAGAAACCCAATTTCTTCAAAACCATCACGGCTCTTGCTGCGTCACGGCCGATTGAGAGAGTTTCGTAGCCGTCGATCAGCCAATTTGCTGCCATCAAATCTCTGAATGCAGCGTCCAGATCTGTTGAGTTGAGTCGGACTTTAGTGGCTTCGATGGTCCACGACGGATCACAGCCGTCGATTGGGATGAACAGGTTGAGGCAAGGGATTGCCGCCATTGTAATTGCTAAGAAGAAAAGTTTAACGAGACCGCTCTTCTTAAAGGCGAGGTTGTAGTAGATCAGTTGGAGCTTGAAAAGCTCCAAGGCCATGATTAGGTAAAGAAAAACAGAGGATTCCAGAAAACCACTTTGTTTAGGGTTAAAAAAAGTTACCTTTTGAAGGGAATTTTGATGAGAAAAACCAGTGTGGTGGGGGAAAGAAGGATCTAGCGAGTGCAAAACCTGGAGGAGGTGTGGTTTCCACCCACGAGGAGACCTTGAGACTTTTGGAAACAAAGCCAGACTCGTAATGGAACGCGTTTCGAGTGCCTGATCTTCATCGTCGAGGATTTGAGTTGCATTTTCCTGTGTTTACAACTACATTGTATGGGTTTGCTAGGTTTTTCCCATTTTGGAGAGGAAAAGTAGTAGAACAGTATTGTTCAGTGTGGTTCAGTGTGGAAGAAGATGAAGTTGAGAGCTATTTATTTCTCAAAGCTTCGGAATTCTATGTAAATGCCTCCACTTCTAAATGAATTTACGAATGTGACACTATTGGGTGTTATCACCAATTGGACACGTTTCGTCATCTCCTGGTTTCTCTTGGTCTTGTCAGAACGCATAATTGTGAGTTGTGACAAGACTCCGGCCCCGGGTGGACCTTGAGTCAACACCGTTGGATCTACGTATGTATCGGATGATCAATGAATCCAACGATGAAAACATAAAGGTCTTATTGAAATGAGATGGGCCCACAAGGTTCAGACTCATTCTTGAGTCACTAGACAATAATAAAACGGACTGAAGCTCTACGCTGGGTCATAGATGGTAAGACAATGATAAGTTTAAAATTACCAAATAGTGTCGGTGTACTTGATTTGATGTGGGCGCTTGTTCTTTCGAGATAGTGTGGGTCCACAGTATTAATGGTAGAACCCGGACCTGTCTTTTCCCTTGATAGTGTTGATGCTTTGGTGAATTCGAAAATTATTAACGAAAATACCCCTTTTCTTTTCTGGATGCGTGTAAGGGTGTCAATTGGTACGGTTTTCGGTATTTGGGATGGGACGGTACCGGTATCAGTATCAAAAGTACCAATCCCAGTACCGTCCCATTTAGTTAACGGGACCAAACTTAGATCCCAGTCCCGATTATTAGCAGAACGAGACGGTACCGATTCTTAAACGTTTCTAGGCACTGTAGAAAAAGGGAGAAGAAGTTTAATTATTTCTAACGAGATGGGTTTTTTAGTGTTGTAGAATTTTTTCACTATCATGAAATCTAAGTTGTCTACTGCTTTTTATAAAACAACTTAAATTATGAAATCATAGTTTTACTTCTTCAAACTCCCTAAGATCACATGTAATAAGCTTCTCATTTTTTTAAATCTGGAGAAGTCCTACAAAATGGAAGAATCCCATTGTGCAAAAAGGAAGAACCTGGTAGATGTAGTTAGTCGAGGGAGTAGCACTATAGCAGGTTCTGTGAGGAGAGACTTCAAGTTACGTCTGTTGACCTGTTGTTCCTCTTCGTATTCAAAAAACAATTAGTGAAACCCTAATGAGTCGTAATTCTTATACCCTTTTTTTTTTTTAAAAAAAAAAAAGATCTTATATACTCTTTTCTTTTTAAACGATACTAGTAGTTTCGGTACCATCCGGTACCTAATTGGTATTTCGGTACTGGTACCATTGGGAATCCCGTCTCAGAACCGTCCCGTCCCATTTATCATTCGGTACCAAAATCAGATACCAGTACCGTCCCATTTACTAATGGGACGGTCCGGTACCGGGTTTTAGCGGGACGGTATTGGGACGGTTCCCGGTTCCGATCTCAAATTGACACCCTTAGATGCGTGCCATATCCTTATAGCTCTGGTGTACAATACATGTACACTTGGGAAGGCTCTGTCCAGCCGTGGCGGGAGCTGGACGGTCCTACACTTTGAAACCACCCAAAAACAGGGGTTAGGGGTTAGTCATTTCACATATGGGGGCCAAGTGGGATCCATCTATTAAATGACAATCTCACCCCTGTTTTTGTTGTCGTTTAGTGAGGTTGGATGTTCCAACTCTTGCCACGGCTGAATAGAATCCTTTTCCCTCAAATCTTGGGATCAGGATCGTCTCCACGAAGCCCATCACCTAGGATGTTGCTAGGGGGCATCCAACGGTTGAGCTATGCCCGCACACATCTCAACGCACGCCTAGGGATGTGTGCGGCACAGCCCAACGGTTGGCAGCATCTTGGACGTGCTGGGCTCCCTGGAGATGAGATAAATTCATTTGCTTCTGGTCCTATGCTTTTTTGGTAGATGGCACGCTAAAATATTTTGATGTAGGAACTCTTTCTAACAATGATGAGATAGTAGCTGTTCTTTTTGCGATCCGCAAAGGGTGTGATCGAGCGATACGCATTGGATTGAAGATTAAAGAAGTGTGGGTTGATCATCACCTGATTACCGATACTCTTCCATCTCCTACCAAATGCCCTTGGCTGTGGTCTTTGTTCAAAGACTTTCTCTATCCGAATCCAAAATGTAAAGTTTACTATGGATGGTGATAAGTTATGTCTAACTTTAGTCAAGAATATAGCTAGGAATACTTGCCAGAGCGTATGTACACATGATGTTTAAGTAGTCTTTGTTTCTTCTTCATAAAAAAAACAGTAGCTTACTTAAGGATGTAAACGGATCGGATTCGGATCGGATACGGATCGGATGTGATCGGAGCTGGATATTCCCTGGCCGAATACGGATACCTCTAAACGGATTCGGATGCGGATCGGATTCGGATTTTCGACCATCCGTTTATATATCTGCCTTGTGTAACCCGGACCTTCCTCCCCCTAGCGGATACAATTCTCTCTCAATCCATATCTCTTAGATCATGATTCTTTTTTCATCATATTCTAGAACTTGTTTAATCTTCAAAAACCCTAAAAATCATTATTTATTTAATTTTTTATTGTTAAGTATTCGGATTTTTTTTCGGATGGATTTTAATCGGAGTATTCGGATTATTTTCTGGATATCTCTAAACGAATACGGATGCGAATTCGGATTCGGATTTCGGTTATCCATTTACATCCCTAAGCTTACTGATCACCATCTGATCATTCTTACTATATGCCAATCGGATGGTTGAGATCATATAAAATATTTTGACTTTTGAATCATTGAATTGATTGTAAGTGTAAGAAATATGCCATGTGTCGAATAGAAAAGTGGCGCACGTGAATAAGATTAATTTTTTAGGCTTTCTCGATTTGGGGTGAGAATAATTTTTTTAGGGGGAAAAGAATTTAGATTGGCAGCATGGTCCCTTCGTCCAGCCATGGAGGAATGTGAAATTACCGCCTGATCCCCATAAAATTCGAAATTTCATCATTGTTGATGTTTCTTTGCACGTTCGCAATGGCCCCAGTGCTGATACAGGGGCAATGCTGCCTTGCAGTGAATTATCTTTCTTTATTAGATTTTCAATCTCGAACAAATCATGCATTAATTAAAATAATGGTGGCCATGTGAAACCTTAAAACCAAAGAGAAGGACTTTCCCCGAATACTTAAACAGGTAATTTATTTGTTCTTTTTAAGACAAAAAGTATCTTTCTTGGACACTTTAAAGAATATTTAAAGTTAACTGATAAGGATATTTAAAGAATTGGTCTAGATTGATCACATATAAATTTCTAATCTAATTCCAATCATTTACTTTGGTTTGTAATGAGGTACTGTCTTATAGGTATGCCCATTTATTCTATTCTTTCTTTGGATGCTTTGTTATACTTAGTTAAAAAATCTCACCCTTGTACATGCTTTCTTTGGCCCTCGTGCTGGTGCAGGGCCTGCATAGCTTGACAAGAACACCCCTCCCAAATTAAAATTAGTCTTCCATCCTTACCCAAGTGAAGGAAACTTTCTCTTTGGTTCAGAAAGTTTTTTAAGAAATACATATTTCTGTCACATGGTAGATTTTTTTTTTGAAACTTTCCTTGCTAATGTATCAAATTTTTTCTCTTTAATTCATTGAGAGAGGTTTCTTTGAGCAAACGGCATAAAATATTTTGTTTTGTGTTTTTTTTTTTTTGTAGAAACGGCATAAAAGTGCACACCAATGAAGTACGGCAAAATAATTTCATAAATTAGAAGGTAGCAAAGTCATTTTATACGAGATGGAGAGAAATACACTGAATTAAGATTACCTCTCAAAAGCTTAGAGAATTTTTTCTTTTTTCGAATTTATTTTAGAAAAAAATATTGTCACGAGTCATGACACTTAAGTTGTGTTTGGTATGCGTTATTGAAATGCATTCTATGTCAATTTTACATTCTTGAATGATAAAAACAACTATTTTTATCCTCTCAGAATGCGAAATCAACTTAGAATCCATACTGAATGCTGCCGTCGTATGTAGATCCTTGAACACCCCCTCTTAAATCATGGACCCCACATTCTTTCCTCAGTAAACACTATTGGATGATTAAATTTCCCACCTCCTTATTAGTGGAAAACCATTCAGCTAGCAACTAATTTCTCTTTATTTTGTTTTCTTGTAAGCGGAGGGGTTGTGTGGTTTATAAAAGATGAATAGGACCCCGGGCCCACCATCTAACAAAAGCAGCCCAATTACAACGAGTCGCTACGGTGTCACATGTCATCCAATCAGATCACACTCACATGATATAATACAGATAGAAGGAATTATTTATGGGTCCAGTGATTTTAAAGTATCATAATTGGGCCAGTTTAACGGGTTCGGGTCAAAATGCTCAAGTTGCAAGTAAAAAGGATATAGAAAAACCTTTTTTAAATAAGCATTTAAATATTTGAATAGGTCGTGTTTGTTTCATTGTAAAAATTCTATGATTTTGTTAAAAAGATCTCTGTCCGGGAGTGTGACCTAC
Organism: Telopea speciosissima; assembly: GCF_018873765.1. Classification (NCBI taxonomy): domain Eukaryota; kingdom Viridiplantae; phylum Streptophyta; class Magnoliopsida; order Proteales; family Proteaceae; genus Telopea; species Telopea speciosissima. The sequence continues at coordinate 52,863,791 of NC_057924.1, forward strand.
GCCAGCACTCCCATGAGTCTATCTCGCTCCTCCTCATGTAAAAAGACACCTCTGTGCCATTGTTTTCAGTAAGAGAGAGATAGACACATGGGAGTGCTGGCGTAGGCCACACTCCCGTATAGAAAACTGCTTCCCTTTTTTTATATAAAATTTTTGGGTTAGAGATCGCTACCTAATCACCTAGCCCTTGTATACTGGTTTGGAATCAAATAAGAGCACGCATAGGGGCATCAATATGGATGAGATTTCTTATTTCATGGAGGTTGATAGTAATTTTATGTGCTCCTGGGTCTACGCACAAGCTCTACCGGATCCAACACATTCTTTTTCCTATATTTTTTTCACTACTTTTTTTTATTTTTTTTTAACATTCTATATTAAATAAATAATAAATTTTATTATAAAAAAATTTATTTTTCATATTTTTTACATAGAAACAAATGGAGTCAATAGAATATACTAAACAGTTTTGACATAAGTTTTATTTAAAATAAGAAAAGTGGTTCTTTGTCTGAAAGTGCGGCCTACGCCAATTCTATCTGTGCTTATCTCTCTCTTCCCCCGAACAAGGGGGGCAAGGATTGAGATATCAATATGGATACCGATCTGAATCGGCCCGAATTGGTCGATTTTATGGTTTTACCCTTGATTCGATATAGATACCCAATTTAGAATCGACCAATCATTGGTATACGCCTCCACCAATACTGATCCAATACCAATACCTCAACCTATGCAAAGATTATGCTCCCGAACAAAGTTATTTTTCTCTTAAAATAGAAAATGCCTAAGAAAAATAAAACAATGAAAATTCATATTATTTTAAGTAAAATTTTATGATTTCAATTTTTTTCCAAGGTGACGGAGCAGGGATAAGAAACCCTTCGTGGATCACCCGACTCTTGTCTGGATCAAAAACAAATCTTTCTCACTTTCAGTGCCAGGACTTAGGGAATCCTCTCTAATGGTTGGTCGATGGTAGCCATCCAATTAAAACCATTCGATTTGATAGATTTGATGGGTTTGATAGATTTGATGGGTTAGAACTAGGCGGTTTAGGTTTCCGTGGTTACTTTGCATCCTTAAAAAGATGATACTTCATCAAGAGAGTCTATATCGAAGTGACACGTAGGAGAAGTATGACACCACTGATTTCACCAAATGCCGACAAGTGGACAAGTAAGAGTCGTTTGTTGTGAAGTCAAGTAAGTTGGATGGCTCCTTCACCCTGTCGGGCTTTACTTTGGTTATGTTTAAAATGGCCCGCGGGTATGTTCACTTGGACAAGCATATATCCGTTGATCACCACTTTACATTTGAACACTTTTATCCGAGACTTGAAAGACCTAATTTTGATTGATAGTTAAATAGATCAGCAATTATTTTTCGGGAAGTGTTTCCTATCTGTACCGTGGCCTCTGTGCATGTGTGGAGGCCAATGGAAATATGCATAGAAGCATCTGTACGTGCAGTCATTTTTCTTATCCCTATTTTTTATTTGGGAGAGGGATAGTCACACTGCCTACGTGCAAAAAGTTATTGGGCGGCACCATGGGACTGCAGGATGGGGCATCATAAAGGAGGGGTAGGAGAGTCATTTGAAAGGGTGGGGGGAGACAACAAGCGCTAGGTTACGATATTCTGATGGTGTGCCAGCCTTTTCCTTTTTTATTTTTATGAAAGGCCCATAATTCATGGATTTAGGTATCGTTAATGTATCAATTGTCATTTATCGATATCTACGATAATCAATATTGATATGGGTACAATCAAAATGTGGATTTTTTTAATGATAAAAAGTTGTATGCACACTAGTGCACGGTCAAGCACGAATCATTCGATGGGATAAGATGGGGTCGAAATGATCAAACACCACTATTTAATGCATCATCATCCGTCCCCCTTATATGGTTGTGTATGAAAGCCGCCCCTTAACTGTTCATCTACAAATTAGTATCATCAGGTAAATACTTGCATTAGGGGTATTACTTTGCATATTTTTAGGCACTTAGGGTTGTATTACTTGCATTAGGGGTATATAGGTCATTTTATTTCACATATGAAAATAAAAATATTTTCTCACTTTTTCTTTGGTTTTTAGACATATTATGATAATTTTTATGTTTTTATATTTTCTTCGAATTTTTACATGCATATTAGATTAGATGCATTTTGTATTATCTTTCCATCTTAAATTAGAATTTAAAATAATTATTTTTGTCACTCTCAATGTTTCTCAGTAAAACTATATCATCTTACAATCTTTCTTAATTTTTAGTTATTTTCTACTTTAAGTTATGCATTTTCAAATTTATGCATATTAGAGGCATTGTGGTCATTTTAAGATACAAACTTGTTCAAATTAATTGTTTTTTTTAAAATAATTTTAGTATCAATAAATTATATTTACATATTCTATGATTTATGTTGACTTTTATCATTTTTAGATATTTTATGCATTTTTAATATTTTATGCACTAGATAGGTACTTTGGTCAATTGCATATTTAAAAAATTCCAATATTTATTTTATTCTATTTATGTTTATTTTTCTTTATATGTGTTTTGATTTTAGAATAGGATATCCCATGCATTTATGTGATAAGATTACTTTGTTATTCTCCTTTTAGCATGTTTAGGAATATTTCATGCATCATATGTAAAATGACATTTTTGTGATATTACATGAATGTGATTTAGGATCTTTTTTTATTTATTTATGAACTAGATAATTAGTTTATTTCAAATTATATATCATCTTTTTAGCATGTTTAGGAATATTCCATGCATCATATGTAAAATAACATTTTTGTGATATTACATGCATGTGATTTAGGGTTTTTATTTGTTTGTTTTACAGAAAAATAGTAAACTAGATAATTAGTTTATTTCAAATTATTATGATATATAATGTTTTATTTGATTAGATTAAAGTCTGTATACTACCCTTTATCTTATAGCGCATGCCAAGAGGTAAGTCATCATCCTTTCCTTTTATATTCTTTGTATATTTTATTTATTGATTATATGGTTTATGATGTAGTACATATGTTTAGTTTATAATATTTAATTTTCAAATAAATAAGAAGATCGGTTTAACTGGGTGAACCAAAGTGCCTATCATCTTCCATGGTTTGTAACTTGAGTCGAACCATCTAATAGTTAACGGTTGGACAGGTTTGAATGGAGTAATATTATTGTAAACATCTTCTAATTGCCCTTTATATTATTCCCAAAAGTTACTTAATGTAGGGGTAAAAAATAATTAGGTAAATTATGAAACACCCCCTGAAAATGGAATGAATCTCAGGTCACCCTTCTTATTTAAAACTACTCATCCATCCGCCTCTACACTAACGGTGTTATCTTAAATCAAACCAAAAAGTGAAATGTCATATTTAACCTTAACCCATCCTTTGTAACCTAACCCTAACTATGGTTTCAAACCCATCTCTCTCTCTCTCTCTCTCTCTCTCTCTTTTGTAACTCTTGGAGACGGCAGCGTCGGTGGTGGTGGTCCTTGGGCAACAACAACCTTGCCAACCTCAGTCTGTCCAAACGGAATCGACCCCGATCCAGATCCAAACTCAAGCTCATTCCCCAATTCAACAGTCATCATTTCGTCTCCAGCCATCATCGGAGCATCCTTCCTCTGTCGCTTCATCGGTGGAGGGTTCCAATCCGTCACCCTCCGGTGATAGAAACACATTTGCAACTGCCTCTCCTTCAAGCCCAGTTTTACCGATAGTTGAGCTCGCATAGCCTACGTCGGATACGTCTCCACTGTTTAACCAATTCAAATAAAAAAACCACTGATTCTCATTAACCTAAACCATGCAAACTCTATGAAGAAAAACAAAAAACCTAAAAATAAAGAAATTGATTTTTTATTTTACAGACCAGCCTAACTCTTCTCGAGAAGCTCCAACTGAGATGCAATCTTCCATTGAGTTGCAGATCATAAGAGGAAGAAAGTGGTGTGAGGAAGAATATTAATTTGGGGTTTTTAGATTTTAAGGGCAAAATAGTAACTATACATTGGTCAAAGGGTAGTTTAGGGTTTAAAAAAGATTTAACCCGCTGACTTCATAAGTTAACAACGTAAAACTAACGATAGGGACTAATTTGTAATATAGGGTTCTAAAGCAGAGGGTGTTCTGTATTTTTCAAATAAGAGGGGGTGACTTGAGATTCCTTCTATTTTTAGGGGGTGTTTCAAAATCTACCAAAAAATAAAGTTGAAGTACAGGCACACTCCCGCGCAAAGAACTTTCTCCGATATTCTAAGGGAAGTAGTTTTATGTCTGGGAGTATGTCTCTCTCCTCCCCAAAACAAGGAGGCAAATGTGTCTTTTCATAGGGGGGAGGAGAGAGAGATAGACTCATGGGATTGTTAGCGTAGGCCACACTCTCGGATATAGAATTTTCTCCCAATTCTAAACTCTAGTATATTTTTTTTGTATATTCACTTATGTCACATCCACTGAATTTGTGAGCATAAAATGTGCAATTCCAATTCACCTCCCTTATGGATTGCATTTTACAATCAACATCTTTGAGATATCACAAGTGCAATATCCTCTAGTTTGTCCATATTTTCCTAAGCTTCACCGTAAACTCTCAAAGTTGATACAGGGAGAGAGAGAAGCTAGCCAAAGGGTGTAAATATTAAATTGGCTTTCCTTCCGTATTCATCACTTTTGATTTTTTCACCTCCTTGCTTGCTTTCCTATAAGCAAGAAATATGAAATTAGATAATCCTTACGTGAGAAGGAATTACCAAAATATATTTTAGTAATTGGGTTATCAAATTAAATTTATTTAATATTTAGGCATTATAACTTTTACTAACCACAAAAGTTAACCATAATATGTTTTTTTATATTGGCAAAATAAACAAGAGTGCATTGCCATCTACATGCAACCTAAGCCTCTTCGACCTAGCCTTAGTGATTAGAGAGTGAGCAATCGAAATATAGGAATGAGTCTGCTTAACAAAAAAGTTACCCATGAAATTATAAAGGAAAAATAACGCTACCTGGTCACATGGTTTCTGTGCCCAGACACAAGAGCTTGTGAAAGTACCGCCTTCCCTATGGAAAAAAAAATCGTATTTATGTTGATGCTCCTGTGTTGCATTGCACTGATGTAGGTACTACATGACCAGACAATAACTTCTTACCCAATTTATAATTTAGCTCCTCACTCCAATAAAAATTTGGGGAACCATTCTTTGCATGGGAGCACAGGGGCCACGCACGCGAGGCAACCAATGACAGTGTGCATTGTGGCACATTGGGCGGGGGGGGGGGAGAACATTCGCCATTCATGGAGGCGGAACAGTCATTTTCGCCCCCACAAGGTGTCTAAGCGTGACTCCTGCATCCCATGTAGGGAACTTTTCTCCTAAAAAAATTAGGGAAAAGTTTTCATACACGCCTGTGTAAACCGTGTATGTGAGAGGGACTCTCACAAAAAGTTGGAAAAGTCATAAATCCCCATCCATTAATTAATGCCTTGAAACTCCCACCCTCTCATATACACGGTTTACACGACCGTGCATGAAAACTTTCCCCAAAAATTTATAGAGATACTACAGTGGAGATTCTTCTTTTTTTTTTTTTTGGTAAGAAAGAAACTTATTTATTAAAGTGTGCCCACTACAAGGAATCTGATTTACACAACTCAAGATCCAAGGATTGGATATGGGCTAGGACGTCCTACACGCCGCGGGCAACACCCTTTGGGCCAGGGAGTCAACCACGCTGCTAATCTCCCTGAAAATATGGTGGAAAGAGCAATTTACATAATAAGAACTCAAAAGTTTTATATCCTCAATAATGTTAATCACCTCCACCGAGGCTGCAGTAGTGGGTGAGGTGAGAGAGGATATAAGAACTTCACAGTGGAGATTCCAACCCAACCTTTGGTTTAACTTCTCCAGCTTAGGCCTGTCCATTTATCCAGTAGTTGCGGTCAAGTGACGCAATTATGAGTTGGGTAGATTGGGTATGTTTCTCCGGTTATCGATTTCGTGACATCTATGTTACTATTTTAGCAAAAAGGGGTGAGGATATAATGGGGGTCATCCTTTGCATGGTGGTAAGAATTAAGGTCTAGATGATGCCATAAAATTTGATTGTTAGATAGATTAGGCACTTTCTGGATCATAGATTGAGGTATCGGTATTAGATCGTTGATATTGATACTTGACCCTCTGGATCAGGTATCAGTATCAAATCAAGGGTAAAATCTTCAAAAAACTTGATTTTTAATGAAAAATAGGGATAAAATTGATTGATCCAAACCAAAATCAGTTGATCCAAATAGATATCAAATTGATGTAGGCATAGACCGATATTGATATCGATACAGATGTCGATATCTCAATCCCTAGTCTGGATTGTCTATCTCTGTCAAATTTCAAATTTAATCGAAACCAAACAAACCTCCTATGCCTCGACATATTTGACTTTGCATTTTTTGAGCCATCCATCGATTTTCATTATTCATCTATTTACTCAAAGCATTGTTTTGTCATGAGGCAAACTCTTGTCATGGCCGACTTCCGATTTTGGTCCGATTTAGGCGTTATAGACTTGCGGGTTTATAACTTTCTTAGTAGTCCGTGAGTTCTTTTTTTGTCTCCTCCATAGTGAGTGCTTTTCCATATCCCCTGCTCCTCCATAGTGAGTGCTTGCTTTCCAACAAGGTACGAAGTAACTATTCCTCGCTATCCCAGCGCGATGTTTGACGAGGAGTCTCTCAGGTCTTTCATGGATCCCCTGATTGCCCATTTACTGATTAGAGTCCTCATCTTCACTTACTTCTGCCTAGAAATGTTCGGTGCTTTAGTTTTTCTCTTCGAGTACCTGCTGTGAGCCCCCTTCTGGTGCTCTGATCCTTTATTCCGGCCCTTGCGATTTTCACCGATCACAGACGACGGTTGTATGTAGTTATCCCTCTCAGAAGGTTCTTCGAGCAGAGTTTCACGACACCCGGATCCTACGATGGAAGATGAGGAGGATGTGCTGGAACTAGACGCTGAGACAGAGGACCTGCTCACGGCAACTGTCGGATTGACCCTTTTGGGAAAGGTTATTGCCAGCAAACCTTATAGGAAACAAGCAGTTTTGGAGGCCCTCCTTAATGCCTGGAATGCAAAGCAAGGGGTGGAAATCACCCCTCTCTCAGAGCATAGATTCCTGTTTCACTTCCAACATCCACTGGATATGCAGTACGTACTCAATGAAGGGCCGTGGTCCATTGCCGATAATCTACTGACCTTAACGCCATGGGGAGGACTAGCCGACCATCCAATGGATCTGTGCGAATTCTGGATCCAATTTTATGGAGTGTCGGTGGAGTTACTGACATTGGACTTTGCCGCGAAATTGGCGGAGAAAGTTGGAGTTCCTCTAAAGGTGATGGTCATTAGAGGCTCCCAGGCTGGTTCAACCCAGGAATACCTTCGGTGCAGGGTCTTTGTAGATACCACTAAGCCTTTACGAGTGCAGGTTCCCATCAAAGGCAGAGCCAGCTTATTATGCCATATCAGGGTCAGGTATGAACGGTTCCCCTCTTTCTGCTACTTTTGTGGGTTAATCGGGCATGAGGATAGCCATTGTGAGGCTCTCTATAAATCCTAACTTGCCCACGGCCGCGCTCATGGCTGCCGCTCTACTACACATTGCGCTGAGTTTCCCCCATTTCGATTTCGGCCTTCAATTAGAGCTATTACCCCCTCTCCTCGCTTGATGGAGGTGGTTGTAACCTATATCCTGCTCCTGTCCCCCAACCAGCCAGTACACCCCAGCCCACACCAACCCCCGTCTTCCTCTCCGGTTACCGGTAACAACCAGAGTAGACAGGCAAACCTTTCTCATAGCAATTCACACACTCTGCATGCCCAAGCCTCCGTACACCCTATACCTGCCACTAATTCTGACATCAGGATAGAATTATCATTGTGTGATCCCAGGCCTGTTACCATCCCAGCCACGACATAAGAGTTTGTCTCTTCCACACCCCATCAGCTCATCCCTCCTCGTCTCCACATTCCATCACCCACCCCTCATGACACACACAATCTTCAACAACAGGTCTTGGCCCACCTTTTAACTAATCCGAAAGCCTCTGCTTCTCTAATGTCCCTGCTTTCCCTCTTATCTGATATTCGAATATCCACTACTGGGCCTTACCCCATCTCAGCCCACACCCAATGAAACCAAGTCCTGTCCGAGTACCAGCTGCTTGGCCCACAACAATGGCCAAACTGTCAACTACACCCACTATCCATGCCTGCTCACCAGCCCAATTATCTTCCTCAACCCACACGACCTTCCCAGACTGAGAGGCCCTACTGTGAGCCCTCAGTACAAACCACCCCTTCCCATCCTGACCCAAACCACAAACCTTCACCCTCCACTAAGCCCTCCACGAAGTCCCAACCACAAACCAAAAGAAGGAAACAACGAGATTCTAGAGGTGAAACCCCTGTAGCAGAGGAGACAATGAAGACTGATGAGCATTTTTTAATGTTTGGCCCCTTGGCGGCTGGGGGATATTAGCCCCAAGAGGGATTATGAAATGCTTCAGCTGGAATTGTCAGGGGGTAGGGAGACCCTTGACAATCCAAGCTCTTGTTCACCTCTCTCAACATATTAGGCCGGAGTTGATCTTTCTTATGGAAGTAAGGTGTAATCGGTCTAAGTTAGAAAAGATTTGTAGGAAACTTAAAGCTCATATTTTTTGTTTCATTCCCCCTCAAGGAATTGCTGGGGGCCTGGCTCTTTTGGGTAACCATTTCCTGCAGGTTCAGGTGCTCTATGCAGATAAGCGCATTGTACATGTGGAAATTTCAGGCATCCATTCAGGGTCCTTCTTCACAGGGGTCTATGGTGATCCAGTTACGGCTAGAAGGGCAGCGGTTTGGACCAAATTGACTGAAATTGGTGCTAATAGATCTGTTCCTTGGCTTTACGCATGAGATTTTAATTCCCATTTGTCGTGACACGAGAAGTCTGGAGGTAATATGCAGCAATCCAGAGATGTGCAGTCGTTCAGGGATATGCTCAATTTGTGTAATTTACTGGACTTGGGAAGTCTTGGGCCAAGATTCACATGGAGTAACAATAGAAGGCCGAACCAATATTCGTATCAAACTTGATAGGGCTTTCTTTAACCTAGCCTGGAGGACCAGTCATGCTGATGCTGCGGTGTTTGTTAAGTCTGCTCTTGGTTCAGATCATAGCCCATTGCTCATTGATTCAGATGGTGGCCTCTCCTATGGGGTACGGCCATTTTGTTTTGAAGCCACATGGCTTCGGCACCCGGAGTGCCAGAATGTGGCGACCAAGGCATGGTCCATATCAGGAGGAGGGACACCTACTACTATGCTCCAACAAAGGATTAGCAATTGTCAGCCTGTATTTACACACTGGAATCATACTGTATTTGGTAATGTCCAGAAGAAAATTTAAAGTTATATGAAAGAGCTGGAACAATTGCAGGATAGGTGCTGTAATGAGGCCAATTATAAAAGAGAGCAAGAGGTGGAGGCACTGCTGGAGGAAGAGCTGTTAAGACAAGAAATTCTATGGCACAAAAAATCTTGGGTAGCTTGGCTACAAGAGGGAGATAGGAACTCGACCTTTTTTCATGCTACGACTATCCAACGCAGACAGGTGAATAGGATCCTTCACCTTCGTCTATCCTCAGGTGAATGGTCACAGAATGACAAGGAAGTCCTATCTGAGATTGAACATCACTACCAACAGACATTTCAAGCCCAAACCGTCGATCACGATGCTCTCAATGATGTTCTCAGCTCTGTGCAAGCCTTGATTAGTGATGAAGCAAATGAAGGATTGTGTGCTGTTCCAACCAGTGAGGAAATTAAACAATCCCTATTCGCCATGGGACCTCTTAAGGCCCCAGGTCCTGATGGCCTACCGGCGCTGTTCTTTCAAAAGTTCTAGGACATTGTGCACTGCGAGGTGATTGATTTTGTACAAGATTTCTTTAAAAGAGGCTTATTGGTGGAAGGGATGAATGATTCATACATTTGCCTGATTCCTAAAGTGAATGGCCCTGAAATGATAGACCAATATAGGCCAATTAGCCTCTGCTCTGTTACTATGAAGATCATCACTCGCCTTATGGCTATTCGATTGCAAGGTTATTTGGACACTGTGATCTCTCCTTACCAATCGGCCTTTGTGCCAAATAGATCCATCTCAGATAATGTCTATGTCGCACATGAACTATATCATTACATTCGGTAAAGGAAAAAGGGGAAGACAAAATTAATGGCCATCAAGCTGGATATGCGGAAAGCATATGACAGACTCGATTGGGTGTTTGTGGAAAGGATGCTTCAAGCTCTAGGTTTTTCGACGAAGTGGATATCCCTGGTTATGGTATGCATTAAGTCGGTGAAGTACAAGATACTTGTTTATGGGGTGCCTCGGATTGATATCACTCCACAGAGAGGGATCAGACAGGGGGATCCCCTGTCTCCAGCTATCTTCATTCTCTGAGTGTAAGCTCTTAGTTGTAAACTACAGGCAGCAAGCAATAGTGGTCTTATTACTGGTATCAAGGTTCGTGGTCGAAGCTCACCCATTTCTCACCTCCTTTTTGTAGACAACTGCTTATTGTTCTCTAAAGCTAAGTTGCAGGAGCTGTTTGAGTTAAAATGCTGCCTTGATTCATATTGCCAGGCTAGTGGCCAGTCCCTTAATCATGCCAAATCCATTATTACCTTTAGCCCCAACACCCCTCCTAAATTTAGGAGATGGTTTTCCCGGATTCTTAAGATCAAATATGGGAGTAGTCCCAAGAAATATTTGGGTCTACCGGTTGAGCTTAGGGGCTCTAAGGTTCAGGTGTTTAAGGAGATACAAGAGAAGACAGATAAGAGGTTACAAGGCTGGAAGAATTTGTTGCTGTCTTGGGCTGGCAAAGAAACCCTGATCAAATCCGTAGCCTCCTCCATGAATTCTTATGTCTGTTCACACTTCCTCCTCCCATCAGCTCACCACAAGCAGTTACAAAGAAGCATTGGTGATTTTTTCTGGGGAGCGCAGGAAAATAAGCATAAAATTAGATGGATTTCATGGACAAGGTTGTGCCAATCCAAAGAAAGGGGTGGGCTTGGATTCAGGGATTCCAAAATTCAAAATCAGGCACTGCTTGCAAAGGTGGCTTGGCATCTGTGGAGCTGTCCTCATACCAACTGGAGTCAATTCATGAAGAGCATATATTACCCTTCCTCGAATTTCCTGCAGGCTACTCTGGGAGCCAATCCTTCATGGGCATGGCACAGTATTCTAGCTGGCCGAGAAGCTTTAGTGCATGGCTTATGCTGGGTGGTGGGGGATGGGAAAGATATAGACATTTGGGAAGATAACTGGTTGGTGAGCACCAAGGGGTTCAAGATTACTCAGCCTAAACCTGATCAGTGCTAACTAAAGTGGGTCTCAGAACTGATTAATGAGGACAATGGGACTTGGAAGATGGATCTGTTGCAACTGTACTTCTCTCCTCTCTTGATCAAAGAAATTCTCAAAGTCCAGCTCCCTCTAATGCCACGAAAGGACAAGCTTATTTGGGGAACCTCTAAGAATGGAGTTTTCTCTACAAAGTCGGCCTATCATGTGCTTAACAATCTAAGTAAGGAAAAATCTGCTGCAAGAGCATCTACTTCCCACTCTACCTAGCTGTCTGTTCCACAAGGTATTTAGAAGACTATTTGGAACATTCACTCCCTGCCAAAGATTAAGCTATTTCTATGGAAAGCCTGCGCTGGAGGATTACCAACTAGGGCTGGATTATGGCGTCGCCAAGTTCTGATAGATCCGGCGTGTAATAGATGAGGGGCTCCACAAGAAACAGTTGAGCACATCCTCATACAGTGTCCCTATCCCCAAGCAGTTTGGTTCTCATCGCCTCTTTCGGTTAATTTCAGTACTGCTCCCACAATGAGTCTCGTCGAGTGGATTATGAAGTGGAAGTTGTTGTTACAGACAAACAAGAAAGAAATGAGGTCAGTGGTTTGTCTAAGCTCCTTTATCTGCTGGCACATTTGGCTAGCGCGCAACAATTGGTTTTTTAGCCAAGATCAGCCTTCCCCAATCGACACGACCAGTCTTGCAGTTAGAGCCTTCAACGAATTTTGGAATGCAACAGGGGTTCCCTCCACAATCAGTCTGCCGGCATTATCTATGCAGTCGTGCCCTCGCTGGTGCCCCCTTGGTGAAGGCAGAGTTAAACTGAAAACTGATGCTTCGTTGGGCTCTGAAGGTCACCGCAGTGGAATTGGTTTCATAATTCGATCCTTGGAGGGCCAATGCTTGCTCGCAGCTTCTGCCCCAATAATGTTTTCCTCCATTATTCAAGGAGAGGCCCTAGCCATTCGCTCTGTTCTGCTTCACGCCATTGGAGAGAGTTTTGACAACATCATAGTAGAAACTGACAATCAAGCGCTGACCCACTGTCTTCAGCGAACTACCAAGCACCCTCCAACAGAAATTGTGCCTATATTGGAGGATATACAGCACCTGAGCACTTACTTTCTGCATGTCTCATTTCAGTTTATTCCTAGGAGTATCAACCATGTTGCTGATACACTAGCCCGGAAGGCCTTATCACTTGAGGAGGTGATGTTATGGCCTATTTCCACTCCATGGATTGTTCAACTTTGTAATTTGGACTCCATGAGTTCCTCTTCTCAATAGATTTCCATTTACCAAAAAAAAAAAAAAAAAAAAAACTCTTGTCATGGGGTGAAACTCAACATGTGACCAGTTGGGCACTGTCTGGATTGTCTATTGTTTAAAATTTTTTTACTCCAATTGATTTGCCATGTGGTAGATATTCAAAGTCATACAAAGATCCTTTCTCACGTGAGACCGTACAAAAAGCAAGTCTTGAAATCCGTACCTTTCAATTGAAGTTCCCCCCCCTCTTTTTTAAGGCAAACAATTGACAAAGAAACTTAACAAACATGGAAGGTGAATCACCAACTCTTGCAAAACATACAAGCGAGAAGCTCCCTTAGCAAACATATGGGCTTCTCTATTAAAAGAGTGAGGAGCACAAGCTACAATAACGATAAAATATCATCACAACAATCCTAGCTGCCTAATCTAAGGTCCGAGGACCATCATTAATAGCATTTACACTAGTCAAACAATCATAAAAGAAATGTCACCCTAGACTTTGCCCTAGAGAGAAAGTTCTCCGTCCGGGAGTGTGGCCTATGCCAACACTTCCATGAGTCTGTCTCTCTCCTCCCCATTCGAAAAGACACTTTTGCCCCCTTATTTTGAGAAGGAGAGAGATAGACGCATGGGAGTGCTGGCGTAGGCCACACTACCGGACAGAAAACTACTTCCCTTAAACTCAAAGCCAATAGAAGGACATCACGAACCGTCTTTGCCTCCATGCCACATGGTTATGTCACTAACTCCAAACATTCTACAAATCATGAGATTTAACTGCCACAATTTCACCCTGTACGGATCATGAGATTTAGAAGCATTACTACTCGTATTAAGAGCACTATAGTATGCTAATTTACTAAAAATTTAACAAAATTAGCTAGCACCCAGATCCAACTGTCTTTCTACAATGTGGTAAAGGGAGGAATTTGAAAAATAGCCTTGGTTTTAGGAAATAAAAAAGAGATTTAATCAGAGAGACATTCCATTGATGAGAAAGTTGGAGAATTAGATAGCTTACCTTTGAAACGCTAGGGTTAAGAGGAACTCACAATTTTGCCCCCCAAAAAGTTGGTACCCAGAAATGAAAGTTTTAAGGTAATCACCAATTCTTTTCGTTAAACCCCTTAGCAAGATGGATATTCCTTTCAAAAGACTTTTCCGAGATCAAGACCCCAATGTTCTATCAGCAAGAAAAGAACTAATAAAGGAATTTTTGTAATCATTATTCCACATGGTTATGTCACTAACTTCAAACTATTCCATATTTGGTTATTAAATGTCACATTGCTTTGCAACTAAATCCTTGGAATTTAAAAAGTAAAATCAAAATTATATCTAAAAAGTACCATTACTAAAAATGATAAGAAATTTATGTACTTTATGCAATCATAATGGATAATGATTACAAAGAATTCTTTTTTAGCATTGAAAAATTTCACTTTTCTTTTTTTCAAATTCTCTTGCAACCAAATGGGAGCCATAATGCATCTACATTGTGTCAAATTCTCCAAAATTGTCTAGGTAGAAGAGCCAAATTAAAGCTAATCAAGCCCTTTTGCTTTGATACAACTGATCCCAATTAAACTAGAAAAAACCTTTACCTACTTATAAAATTCAAACCAATCCAAGTTTATATATATATGGATAAAAAATTAAAAACAAGTAAAAATTCAGTTAATAAATAAAAAAATAAGAACCAAAATTATGTGAAAAAATTGGAACCAAAATTATGAATTATCTAAAATACATAGGCCAAAAAAAAAAAGAGGTTTGAACATATGATTAATTTTTGGGTTTTTTACAATTACCACCTCATAAACTTTGATATTTACTATTACTCCCCTAAAAACTTTCAAACAACTATTACCTTCCCCTATTACATACTAATAACTAACTGACCCCGTCGTTACATACCCGTAACGGAGAGGGTTAATCGTGAGAGTGTGCCGTTGTCACGAATTTTCTAAGATCAAAATGCCCTTTTGGGGTGGCAATTGTAAAAAAAACCCCCACCCCATCACCATCCCATTTACTTCTCCTTCTTCTTCTTCCTCCTCTGCAACCCCAACCGCTCCAATCTCTCTCTAGCTCTCTAGCTCTCTTTCCAAGACCTCCTTCTCTATACCCAAAATACGAAAGAGAGGTTTCTGCATTAATCTATTGAGCAGCAACCGATTAGAGAAGAAATGACTCCATGCCTGTTCTTTACCTTGAACCTTCTCGTCCATTCACCGGAACAAAATTTTAGCAATCCAAAACATAATCCAGTCCACCGGAAATGCTTAAAAAGGTATCCAATACGAGGAATGGAGAAGCTCAAGAGAAAAAAAATCACCAAACTTACAATCGAAGAACAAAAGGTTTCCTCCTTTTTTTTAACCTCCCTTTCCAAACCAAAAATCACCGGACAACAGACACCACTGACGGGCCAGGAAATTTTTAAATGAAAAGAAAATGCAGAGAAATAAATTAGGGAAACGCAATTCAAGGAGAAGTAAAGAGTAAAGAATTGATCATACCTTAAAGCTAAAAGAGACAAGGAAAGTAACAGAGTGAATCTGGAGAGCAAAAGAAGTGGAATTTCAGGCTTGCATTGGAAGAAAAGCTCTCGGATACTCAACCATCAATGGAGCAGAGCAATTAAGGTATTTGTTTTCTTTCTATATTTTCCCTCGCTTTTCACTTTTCCTATTTAGTTCTCTCTTCAGTAGTCGTCTTCTTCAGTTGCAGAGAGAGCAAGAAAGAGAGAATGGAGGGAAAGTGAGAATGATGGAAGCAGGGGAGAAGAGAGTGTAGGAGTGAAAGAGGTGGAGATGGTGGGCGTTGGGTGGGTTAAAAACTATACGTGTTAGGTGACATTTTAAAAAGTAAAGACGCTGGGAAAAGCAGAAACCTCTCTTTCGTTTTTTGGGTATAGAGAAGGAGGTCTTAGAAAGAGAGAAAGAGAGAGATTGGGGCAGTTGGGGTTGCAGAAGAAGAAGAAGAAGAAGAAGAAGAAGAAGAAGAGTGAGAAGGGACTGTGATGGGGTGGGGTTTTTTTTTTTATAATTACCACTCCAAAAGAGCATTTTGGTCCCAGAAAACTTGTGACATCGGCACATTCTCACGATTAACCCTTTCCGTTACGGGTATGTAACGGTAGGGACCAATTAGTTATTAGTATGCAACAGGGGAGGATAATAGTTGGTTGAAAGTTTATAGGAGGATAATAATAGATATCAAAGTTATTGGGGTGGTAATTGTAAAAAACCCTTAATTTTTTCGTGAAATCTTTCCTTTTTCAATTTTTCCCTTCTCCCTTGCCCGTTCTAAGAAACTTCTCTCTCTCTCTACCGGACACAGAAGTCGCCCTCCAAATTCATGCCCTCACGTCCGTCTAAATCCCATTTTTTAGTATGGAATTCCATAAAGCAATTGCATTATCCAAAATTCATAACTCAATTCGTCTGTGAATTCAGCGGAAGCCTTTAAAAATGCCTCTGACTTTGTCGACCCAATTTCTGCAACTCTACGCTAAAACATCATTTTCTTCCAAGCCCTCCACTTCCGAACTTAAGCCAAAGCAGAGATGTGTTACATTGAGATTTTCGCAGAAACCCTTTGACCGAATTGAATGCGTTTCAACCCGGCCGAAGAAAAAAACTGCTTCGAAGAACGACAAGTCTGAAGAAAACGAACTCGTTCGTACTCTTCTGAGGAATTTTAACGACGAGAAGCCGTTGGTCTCGACGCTGAATAAGTATGTGAAGCTCATTAGAACTGAGCATTGTTTCCTTCTCTTTGAGGAGCTCGGAAAGAAAGATAGATGGCTTCAATGTATTGAGGTTGGTTTTCTTCGTCGCCCAACTTCTTCTTTTATGTAAACTTAGGTTTATTTCAGTTCTTTAGACACGTATTTGTCTGGTGGGTTTCTTCCAATGTCTGTGTGGAAAGCTAGTGGTTGGTTCTTATTTAAGAATCCCATCCTATCGTCACTGAAAATTGAGACCATATATTTAAGACTTCATAAAAAATGGATTTGCATCTTAGTAGAAAGTTGTAATTTTCATTTTCCCCTTTTTTCTCTTCTGCTGGTTCGTTGTCAGTGGATATATACACTAATAGAAATATGCTTCACAAATTATAGTCCATTATTGTGGTAGGATTGTAGCAATAATCTTTTAATACTTTAGTAAAACGGTTTAGTTCTTCAATCATGAGGGGAGGATCGGAAATTGATTCCAGTTGTGGCCCATGTCTTCTTTTAGTTCAATATATCAAATGATGGGTATAAAGCTACCTAATGCGTCAGAAGTTCAGGATACATTAATTTATGCTGTCCACAATTTCAAATGAAGTAATTTTCTCCATGCTTATCCTGGGAAAAAAGGAGGGGGGGAGGGGGAGAGAAAAAAAACCTTCTTCTCTATGTATGTCGTGCAGAACCTTTAAAGATCTTTTGAATCCCATAGCCTGTCTGAACAAAATCCAAGCTGTAAAATTTTGGCCAAGTTTGTCTAACTCAGCTAGTTCATCCATGCCTTGTATGTTATGAATATGGTTTGCCTAAGATAGACTGAGCAAAGTCCTATTAAACTTCACATAGGGTGAGTTGAAACTTTATCATGTTGGTTCCATAGTCAGTTCCTTCTTTCTATTATAGCATTTTGCTGATTTGCGCATTTTAATCGTGATCTGATTCATCCACAATGTGGTTCTGAGTCCTAGCAATGATTTATCAATGACATAACTACACAACCAACCCTGCCAACCTGATTAATTAACATTGGAACAAACATTGGTTTTGATCATCATTTTAACGGTAACTTGGCTGATTCTTTGTTTCATATCCGCTGGATTTAGGTTTTCAGATGGATGCAGAAACAACGTTGGTACATTGCAGATAATGGTGTTTATTCAAAATTAATATCTGTAATGGGAAAAAAGGGGCAGACACGAATGGCAATGTGGCTGTTCTCTGAGATGCGTAATAGCGGGTGCCGACCAGATACTTCAGTGTACAATGCACTCATCACGGCTCATCTGCATTCTCGAGATAAATCCAAGGCTTTAGACAAAGCCCTTGGGTACTTTGAGAAAATGAAGGTCATTGAACGATGCAAACCCAGTATTGTGACATACAACATTCTCTTGAGAGCTTTTGCTCAGGCACGAAATGTGGATCAGGTCAATGCTTTGTTCAAAGATCTTGAGGTGAGCATTATCTCACCTGACATCTATACCTATAATGGTGTGATGGATGCATATGGGAAGAATGGGATGATTAGAGAAATGGAATCTGTGCTTTCTCGCATGAGGAGCAATCAGTGTAAGCCTAATATCATCACATTCAATTTGCTGATTGATGCGTATGGTAAACGTCAAGCTTTTGACAAGATGGAGCAAGTTTTCAAGAGCTTATTGCGCTCCAAGGAGAAGCCGACACTGCCTACATTCAATTCAATGATTTTGAACTATGGGAAGGCCAGGCTTAGAGAGAAGGCAGAGAATGTTTTCACGAAGTTGACAGAAATGGGATATACCCCAAGCTACATCACATATGAGAGTCTTATTACAACTTTTGGGCTTTGTGACTGTGTTTCAAGGGCCAGAGAAATTTTTGACGAGATGATAGAATCTGGGAAGGAGATGCAGGTGTCGACTCTGAATGCTATGCTTGGTGTATACTGCATGAATGGCCTACCTGCTGAAGCGGATCTGCTTTTTGAGTATGCATGTGATAATGGGTTGCTTCCAGATGCATCAACGTACAAACTTCTTTATAATGCCTACACTAAAGCCAACATGAAGGAGCTTCTTCAGAAGTTGCTTAAGCATATGGACAAAGATGGTATTGTCCCCAACAAGAAGTTCTTTTTGGAGGCTTTAAGTGCATTTGGAACTTCACAGGGTAGACTTGAGTCCAATGATAGCTCAGCTGGTTCAAGCACTCTGCAGATTGGTAGTGCAAAAGCATAGGTTGTAGTTGTGGCCGGTTGGTTTATTTGTATGTTACCATATTGTTATTCAACTTGAGATTCTGACATGGTTGTGGGTCAGATTGGATGCTGCTTGGAGTCGCACAACAGTGAGAGAGTCAATTCAACCTATGCCCTCCTTATCTTCTCAGTGCAGCATTCACCATTCGCTTGATTACTTAAATTGTTCCATCTAGGTGAGTTTACAATTAATACTTTTAAACGCTTGTTCATTTTAACCCAAGGTGTGGCAAGTCCCTCACTAGATATGTTATTGTTTCTGCTGCTGATTATTGCTTTACTCATTTAACCATGTGGTTAGGTTAAGTTGATATTTACTCATGTTTGACTTGGTTATAAAACTGAGACACAAGTATAGGCATTCAAAACATTATTCCATTTGATTAACTTGCAGATGAGCTGGTGAAGTAAGAATCTGATAGGGATCTCATGTATGTAGGACCATATCCTGTTAACTTGTATTATATAATCCAAATACTTGAAACCTGTCTTCCGTTGGGGGTTGGTTAGCTTTCCTTTTCTCAATGAAATGTCATGGCTTCTTATGAAAAAAAAAAGGCTAAGTTTTGTAGCCATTGTATGATTCAGAGATGAGATGTGATCTTTGTATCCATTGTATGATTCAACCTATTAAATCAAAATGGCTGAGTTTTCACTCTTGCTATATTTAATAATACTAGCTTTGGTAGATTCCCTACAAACTAGCATCTAGCATTTCTGTTCAGTATATTGCAATGCATATGAAGTCGAGGATTAAAAGTTCATACACCCTTGAGGGCTGTTTTATGCGCATTCCCAAAGAGACAAAATGACAATCCCTGATAGGTACAAAGGGGTTAATTCTGATGGGAAGAGCTTAAGAAGCCCATTTACCAGTGCAAACTGTCGAGAATTGTTATACTAGCACATTCTCTGTATTTTTTCTTTATTGTTTAAGAGTTGTTAACTTGTTATTCCTTTATTTAAATGATGGCAGATTAGAAAAATCTAATAGTGATTGAGATGTGTGGGAACAGCTATTACATAGGCATATAGCAAGGATTCAATTCAATCAAGGCACCTTTTAGTCTTCAAACACGGTTGTCACTGCCTTATCTTTGATAGAGGAACTAATGGCTAAAATATAAAATATCATCATCATAGTTGTCAAGGGATCTCCTGGGTGCCTTATCTGTCCAAGCACCCAGACCTGCCTTACTCCAAAAATGGGAAAATAAACAAGGGGTTTTTTTTTTTTTGGGGGGGGGGGGGGGAGGTGTGTGTAGTAGAAGGAAGGGAAAGAAGGGGAAAAGAAGGAAAAGAATACGAAAACATATCTTGGAACAAGAATCAGCACACACAGTGGGGGTACATTTTCCTTAAATAAGGCGCCTTAGTTTTGCATAGTTGTCACCTAGGTGCCTAGCAACTGCATGGCTTGCCTTGGTGCCACGACAGCTATGATCATTATGTATAAGGGTTTATGGTTGATCAAACAAATTTTGTTTCGAGACACCAAAATAATGTAAGGTATATTGCAAAAGGTGAACTGGACTTTTATGCTATATCTGTACTATTATCAATTCTGCTTTTCACCCGCACAAATCAATGCACTGTACTCAACATAAACACAGCTCAAAAATGATCGAAACTTAAATGTAACATTATATTATTCATAGGTTTTCAGTTATCTTCTGTTATGTTCCCCAGAGTATCTAAATTTGATATCAATTTTCTACCATATTATTTAGTTTTAGTAGAAAATTATTTCAATGCAGAAATTTTACTTCACTTTTCAATTAATTACTAAATGTACCTATTTTCTGTTATGCTATTAGCATTTTCTGCTTAAAGTACTGTACAGTACTTTTCATCATATTATATCCAACTAGATAGTCCCTTTTGGTAAGGATTGATACAGATAGTCGCACCACAGCCAAGAACGCAAGCACTGTACTGTAATAAAATATTTCTTATGGTGCTGTTCTTTCAATACCCAGTCATATAGATTCCAAGCAGAGGTTTCTGCTTGGAGGCCACTCTACTATGGTCTGACCCTGGGTTTATTTTGTCATGTTAATGTCATATATTGGATGGGGTTTACTATGTAAAGATAAGACTCAAATTTCAATTTTAGCCTTGATATTTAGTCTCAATCAAATTTAAAATATTTTTGGTGATCTTGCAAAAGGGAGAGGGTTGGGTATGCTGCCGACTTTCGGGAAGCTAGCGGCATGCACCAATCACAGGGCTGGATACAGGAGGGTAAGAGAGTCTTTTCCAAAGGGGGAGGAGAGGAGGTGACACATGCTGGGGCACCCTGGCGGTGTGCCCAGCCTTTTCCCCTTGAATTTTTTTTTTTTTTAAAATCTTAAAAATCTGCTAACTATTTATGTGGTTTTATTTTTCATGCCAGCCAAGATTTTGATATTATCAAATTGTAATTTGAAATCATGCATGGAAGAGGTTTTCACAGAACGCAGTAGCTCACTCTACAGTGTCTATAGCTTCCCCATGCAAGATGGAAGAGGTTTTCACAGGTCAGAATCAGACCTGTTGCTTAGGTGGCACCATAACTCCGTAGGGGTTTAACCTACTCCCGCTTCTCGCATCATCACCATAGCTGATGATAGCTCCCAAAAGGGTTACATGAAACAAGAGGATGCTTTAGGGAACATCAGGCACCTGAAAGGTTTCTGTTAAGAAGTACCGCATGGGTATACTTGGAATATCTTTGCTTGTTAGGGTGTTTTATGCGTAATGTGTGTGTTAGATTAGTAGTGAGGCCATACTTGTAATTCTGTTACAGTATCAGTCATAAATACACTCTACTACTACTACGACTACTACTACTACTGAGTGTTGGTTAATTCATTTTCTCCAATCAGTAGCATTGTTCTTTGCTATCTTTCTCTTCTCGGTTCTTTCTTCTTTTCTTCTGCTTCTGATTATTATCGTTGGTTGTTCTAGATCTGGCACTGTCACATGGAATCAGAGCTTTTAGCAGCAGTAGTTTCGATCCTTCTTCTTGGTTTGAGAGTCCCATACTCCCATTAGGGTTTTCTTTTGTTGTGGTTTGCAGCAACCTATGCTGTTTTAGTTTCTGCGAAGCCTTAGTTGATAGAATATGAAAAACTAGGGTTTCTTATGATGATGAAGACTCATTTTTACATGGAGCATACTTGATCTACCTTGCGGTTACTGTCTACATCAAGTTTTTTATTCAAAACATGCTTGCAGCTCCCCTGTTTTTGACTCCTCTTACTGCAACATAGGTTTGGATATATCTCCATATCTAACTGTTAGTTGCTTGAAATATTTAGGGTTTATCTCTATCTATAAGTCTCCTCCATTGACCCAAGTTTGGTTTTGATCAGACAATTGTTTTGGTTTCTTCTTTATAGTTACTAAATTCTGGAATTTTAAGTTTCTATTTTTCATCATATATTGAAGCCACCCATCCAGCCGTTGGATTGCCCCAATTTTTGGGCTCTGGTTCTTCTATACCCACCCTATACTCGACCCAATTTTGGGCTTGATTTGATGTATTGATTGGCTAGTATTTTGTTTCTCCTATTTCTGGTTGAATCTATTACCTGCGGTTTTGCTTATTGGAGTTTTTTGTCACCTGCGGTTAGATCTGTGACTTCTTAGTTCCTACACAAATTACTGGTTGATTCTATTAACTTATTGCTGCTGTTTGCTTACTTTTTACCTATTGTGCTGTTGTTTTGTACTCAATGGGTTATTTCAAATCTTCTGTGGACTCTGTGAATGTTATTCACTGCTATTAAGCTTAATGGTGCTTCCAACTATTTTTAATGGGCACAGGCTGGAAAGGTATATATCAGTGCAAAAGGAAAATTGAAATACTTAATGTTAGAACCCCCTTCTACTAACTCTAAAGATTATGAGGAGCGGATGTGTGAGAATAATACACTGCTTGTGTGATTGTGGGATCATAGTTGTTAAGGCGTCGTTTATGTGCCACCTAGGCCTCCAGGCAGATTTCTTGGGGTCTAGGCAGCTGTCGTCTTAGTGGTATCGAACGCCTTGGCTCTTATTTATGCCAAATATCATTTAAGTAAATGTAAAAAGTTTTTACATTTACTTAAGAAGCAACAACAACAACAAACTCAACCTTATCTCAACTTAATGGGATCGGCTACATGGATCCAAACAAAACACGGTAAGGGACTGAGTTCTAATAAACAAAGGGGAAAGAAAGATTGGAAAAGAGGGATGGGGAAAGAGAAGAGAAATGAAAAATTGAAAATTCCAAAAGGATAAAAAGTCAAACCCCCAGTTCAAGAACAAAAACTGGATATTCGGCGGCTGGTGAAATTTTCAACTTTCTAATGTTAGGGTTTTTTTTAAATGTAAAAATTCCGTAAATCTTATAGGAAAGTTCTTTATAGGACTGTTGTTCGTCTGACGGATGTATGGGACAGAATGTTGGGCAGTTAAGAAGTTTCATATTGAGAAGCTTTGTGTAGCAGAGATGAGGATGTTAAGATGGATGTGTGGAAAAACAAGGAACGACAAAGTACGGAATGAACATATAAGAGCGGACTTGGGAGTTGCCCCGATTAATGACAAGTTCCGAGAGAGTCGTTTAAGGTGGTATGAGCATATCTAAAATTCCTTTCTTGCCATACATGCTGAATAGTAGAACAAAAAGCCAGCTTACCAATTATTTGAATGGGGTCATCTCCTCTTGGTGTACAACAAGAGGATTTAACAGTCATTGTGTTGTATACTTGTATTTCCCTAACCTAATGTGTGTTTTGATTGTTTTAATTGTATATTTACATTTCCAGTAGCTAAATTATATGTAGTCAATGTTTATAATAGGGCTAGTGTACAACAGGCAGCAGCATTCAATTTACACTAGCAAACCGAGGTCCAAACCACAAGTATTATTTTAAGTGCTTTCTTTGTGAAACTAATTCATGGAATAGGTGTAACATGGTAAACATAGGCAACACAAAAAAAAGGGGAGGGCGGTTTCAAAAAACCATTTTCTAGGCTCAAATCCTAGGTTTCGATTTTTGCCTAGAAAAATCCCATGTTTCGGTTTTGGCCAGGGTCGAAACCTGAAACCTCGAACCTTGGTCATAACTGAGCCTAGGTGTTTCAAGGATTACACCTAACCTTGCAACTCACTTAAGAGTTCTTTAAGTTTTTGGCAAGCTCAATTACAATGCCTCTTAATTGGCGGATACTTAAATCAAAAGCTTCACACAAATGAAACAGACAAAACCTCTCTAAAGGAAAATATACAATTTGAAGAACAACAACTTGAATTTATCCATTGAAGCTCAGAGTAGAAGATTTTTTACTTTCCTAAGATAACAAGTTTCCTTGGCCTCTTGAGAATCCCCTAGGGTCTGCTAATGTATGGAACACGTTTGAGATGTGTAGAACATCTCTATTTATAGCCCATTGTCCAACAACTCTAAATCTGTCCCTTTTTTTCCCCGTTTTTTGACTGTTGGGCGCTTGGCGGTCAATGTCGAAATACTCGCAGCCGAGAGATGTGTAGAACATCTCTATTTATAGCCCATTGTCCAACAACTCTAAATCTGTCTGTTTTTTCCCCCGTTTTTTGACTGTTGCGTGCTTCGCGGTGGACCTCGGTATTTGAAGGTTGACCTTGAGTTCCTGAAGCCCACCCCTGGTTAGTAATTAGGCCATAACTCTCTTTTGAGCTCATATTGACCTGATTCTTGAACCATCTGAAAGATGACTCGGAGAGCTTCAATTTTCATGTTTTGAGCTTTTGGAACAATTACAAATGTACGACCTCTTAAATTTTCCTTGAAGTTACTGGTTGTGCAGGAACAGGTTTCTGAACATCTTTTGTCACTTTAGATTTTGGGGCCAAATTTCCTGGTTTGGATTTTTCATTTAAGTGATTCCAATTTTCATTTGAATCTAACTTGAACACCATCAACTTTCATGTTGATAACTTTGGGAGGATTTGATAAAGTTTGGTCTGATTTTTGGCTTCCTTCTGGCATGCTTCCAAGTCTTGAATTCTTTGACCATTGGATTGCATAGGACTAGAGAAGTTCTAATTCATTGCTTCAAGTTTCCATCTCTATGGCATGATATCCTAAGGATTCTCCTTTGCTTGATCAATTTATGCATGCTTGATTTGCTCTTAGCTTTTTTCTTCACCTTGTGAGATGCTTTATGAACTGTAATTGTCTTCTGGTGTGCTGCATAGGTTTCTTAGATCTTCATCAGAACATTAGCACCTGCTAAAATGAGCTGAATTTCAGACCTATCTGATTATTCGGATTGAAATCATATTGTTTTCTTTCTCTGAACTACAATCTCTCTAGTTCTCTGTTTCTTTGTTCTGGAAATTCCTGCTCTAGTCTCTTTCCAGCTCTAGTCAGATACTGGTATTGTGTTATTGACTTCAGTTACCTGGAAAAAGAACATGGGCTAGATAATAAAACATATCAAGAAACCTCTTGCCTCTATGATGACATGCTAATTTGCTAATAATACTGCATCAATAGAAACTAGCAATTAAAGAAAAAGAATCTGAAATTTAACACTACATAGAAATTAAAGACTGATACTGCTATATAAAGGAAGCGAATATTCCTGCTGTTGTTCCACATATTGCCCATGCCATGATATTAATTTGTTTAATGTAATGTATGCATTGCATAATTCGGACTTCCTTGCTAGGCAATTCTCTAAGCTTTTTTGTATCTTGTCCACAATGAGGCAATATGCTACATTGTGTTACAAGATCATGTGGCCTTCAATAAAAAAGGGATGGAGCATCGGTTCATTGTTATGAGAGTGTGGTGCTCGTCAGCTGCACCGTACTGGTTGGTCCACTTGTTTTCCTAGTTGCATCTCTCTCTCTCTCTCTCTTCCCCCCTTCCTGAAATGCGTGTATTTCTCTACTGGGTGTTCTTCCTCAATTCTATCCTTCGACACTCTTCGGATTTTGAACTTCCCTTTTCTTGATATTAGTGAGGTATATTGCAAATGCAGTACTTCACGGACTTTAATTCGCTGCTGTACTCATCGTGCGGCGCTGCTGGTGCCATGTGTGCACAGCGGGCCCCACATGACACACATGGCACATGCAGTGCCGCATGATGAGTACAGCAGCGGATAAAAATCCACTACTTCACACATGTTCCTGCAGTATTTATTGGAATTTCTTTCAGCCTTTTCTCATATTGATGTTTTCTGTTATTCTCAGAGTTGATATAAATGAAAGCTACTGCTCCATTGGTGTTAACATTGAGAATCATTCTCTAATGAGCTATAGATTGCTATTGTTCTGATCAAAAGAGGAGATTGCTTTTATCAGATTATGTCGTATCATCCAGTGTATTTGGAGTTAAATCCCCCAGTGGGTATGTTTAGTTGTTTTAGAGAGCAGTAATATCTTATGACTTTAAATTGTCATTGTACTCAATTTTGTGAGAGTGTGAACTATTATAATGTTGCTTGAGTACATCTTTACACATCCAATGTGCTTAAAATAATAATAAAGACAAATGAATATTCGGTTTGCGCATAGGTTCGTGCTTCATATATCATTCATTCATATATGGATAATCATTTCATCACCCATTTGTGACGTACCCAACCAATTCAATGAACAGAAAAGTACACTAGGATATTTTTGTAATTGAACTCTGTGTATTTAAATAAATACCCCTGATTACCTTTTTCCGCCATTTGGAATAAGAGAAACAACTATATCTTTGCCTTTTCTCGTTCCTGAATCAAGCAGATGATCAGCAAAGCAAAATATTCTCTTGTTGGACTGAATTTATTTTTTACCTACCCTTACTGTTATGCATGATGAGTGATGCATAGGATAAATAGCCAGTTACAAGGGAGGGAAACAGTTTGGCTTACTCCCTTGCCAGGAGAGCTCGGTCTGTGATGTGTAGGACTGTTTGGCCAATTTCCACTACATGGTTTCTTCAAACATGTGATTCGGAAACCATGTGTATTACATGTCCCTCTCAATAAAGGTTCCTATCAATAAAGCTTTGTTTACCCAAAAAAAAGGTGTGGTGGGAAGAGAGCCCTTGCTATTAGGGGTTCTTAGTTTATAGGTCGTTATTGGAGTTGTGGAGTCTAAGGTATCATATTTGTATTGGATCAGTTACTCATCATATGTATTTATTGAATAAAATCTCAATGAATGGAGAACTCAACCCTATCTACAAAATGTTTTCCTCTTGAAGGATCAGAAAACCTGGTCACTCTGGCCATTGAAGGCGGTTCGTTCCCCTCAAAGTGGACCATTGCTTTTTTTTTTTCCGCTTCCTTTCTTAGAATTCTAAGAAATTTATATATCTGAGGTAAAAAAAACAAGGTGTCCATTGGGGAGGGGGTGTTTATATTCTCCAGATGCTTTTATTCATTTTTTGCTGTACTGTCTATTTTTAGTTTTTCCATTTCATATAATTCGTTCACTGTGTCTAAAAGAAGGGTCCTATTTAATCTCTAGTTTTATTGAATTCTTTTTCTCTGTTTAGTTCCGAAAGCTGGTCCTATTTAATCTCTAGTTTGATTGAATTCTGAAAGCTGTTCCATTTACAGTGAAGACAGTTAAAATGGAGAAGATGAAGGTATGTATGTTGATGTGTCCAAGCAGACAGATGAAGTTTCCCATGTATGAGCAGCAGCAGATGCAGTTGGAAAGACATCTAACACAAGTTCTGGAACAATCTTCCAAGGCATAACCGATGGTCTTAGGAGGGAGCTTGACTTGGACCATTATGATGAAGACGATGATGTTGGAATTAGCTAATGAGGGTAATCTTTTGCATTAGACATGTAAAATGTACATGTACGACAATAACGTCACTTACAAGAATGGTATATAGAGGAGAGGGAGTTTTTTTTTGGTAAGAACAAATTCATTCAGCATCAAAAAAGGAAACAGGAACATAAGGATTCTCCCTTAGAAGAACAGAGTTAAGCCATGGGTCATTACAGGGCAAGTCAATTACAATAGAAGAAGAAAGGGTCCTGTATGAGGATGGGAGTTGATGACTGCTCAACTTACAACCTCATTTTCTTAGTATTTTTCTCTTCTTCCCTTGCCCTCTTCCCTTGCCCTGTTCTCTGCTGTGCGTCTAATCACAGCAGTTTGAGCTTGGTATCAAAGCTCCTTTACTGTTTAGATATTTGGGTAAAGCTCTCAATGCTTTTTTTTTTTTTTGGTTTGATAAAAAAGGCTTTCACAACTCCTCTATAGGTAAGGAACCTGACAGAGAAGAGGGGTTTCTATATACACAGAGCATGCAAGGGTTGCAATTTTGGACCATTGGAAGTGACAATATATCGCAGATTGAAACCATTCAACATGACTTGCATAATCTTGAATTTTAACAGTTCCGGTACGTATACCAAATGATACAATGCGAGTGAAAGTTATTAGATTCACGGAAATATAAAACAACATATAAGTTATTATGCTTGCAGATCCATCATTTGAGTCTTCAACAATTATTCCAATAATTACATATTCAATTTGACCTATGGATGAATATGCAATGATATGTATCATGCTATGGATTGATTTGATATCACCTTACAATTTGACATATTTGGTCAAATACTTAGCGACACCTATGTTCTTTTCATTATGGTATTTTTTTGAATAAGTTCTTTGGTGAAACCCTAGATGTTGTTATATTGATGATAGTGATGATCTTTTTTCTATTTTTATTGATGATATTGATATTGATTTGTAGAGGAAACGTTGATTCCAAAGTTTCTATTTCTTCAATTTTGAGCTGTACATACATACATACATGATGTACATACGCATTTCATATAATTATATACTGCTTTATTTCAAATCAGCAGCACATAGCATTCATGTAGATCATTGTTGTCATGGCGTCATACTGGAGAAGTGGGTATATTGACCGATATGGATGATGTAAGAATATCGACCGATATGGCCTTTATGTTGTTGCCATGGCGCTGCCATCGCGCCATACCACGACATGGCCATATCGGGCAATGGTTGTTTAATATTATAAACGTAATTTTTAACAATAATTTTTTAACCATATTTTATTTTGATGTTTTCTTTAACTAAAAAAAAAAAAAACATCAACGAAATCACTAATACACCACTGACTAATACACAATCACATATTCACATCATCAAATTTTTTTAATTTAGATGGGTTGTTTATTAGCTTTATTCACCCAATATAAATTGTGTTCTTGTAATTGTTTTTTTGTTTTGTTACTTTTGTAGTCACTTTCATATGAATCATATTTCAACTCTCATGATTTTTCAACTTTATTATCAACAAGACTATTGCTATCAATTATTTGATAATCCATGATTTCATATATACTAATGGATATTACATTTTCATGAATCAAACCATAGTAGACTAGTACACTTTCATGTTAATTTTGATGTTATAGGGTATATATTATAGCATACTAAATGACATTAAAAATAGAAAAAAATAAAAATAAAACATGGTCGATATGATTGCCATAGCATCGCCATGGCGGCGAATGTCGATATATCCACATGACCCTCCACCGACTTGATTGCCGTGACGACAGACAACTATGGCTCGATCAATGGTTCAAAAATAACCTTCAAAAATTATGATATGGGTTGGGGGGGGGACGGAACAGGATCGTCTCTAGGGAGGCGTGCACCCAGGATGCTGCCGGGGGCATCCAGTGGCTGAGTTGTGCCGCACGCATCTTGGTGCACACCTAGGGATGTGTGTGGCACAGCTCAACAGTTGGTAGTGCCTTGGGCATCTTGGGCTCCCTAGAGACGAGCGCTAAATTCGCGGGTGGGGTGGAGGGGGACTAACTAGCGAACCCCAACCCATCATTAGAACACCATATATAACGTCTAAATTAAGAATGAAACGTACAATCCCATCAGAAATCTTTTACCTTGATCAATACGTATCAAGTAGTGGCGATTAGAACCGCATTGTCACAGGCAACTAATTTAGGATTCACACATCTTCTAGTCGAGTTTGATTGTAAAGAGATCATTTATTTGCTTCACAGCGTTAGCGGTTCCCACCATTAGGGGCGCCGGCAATAACCAATGACATTAGGCATCAATGTGCTTCTCTTGCATCAATTTCATTCTCTTATATTCCACAGGCTCTGAATGGTATTGCAAATGCCTTGACAAGGAAGATCCTATCTATCATGTGTTTGACAAATTGGCCAAATTTTATTCCTTGGCTTTAGAGACTATGTGTATCTAAAGCTAATGGTTATACACATGGTTATCAATTTCAGTAAGTCTATTTTTCACTGAAAAAAAGAAAAAGGTATCAAAAGTAGTGGTGCATATAGTGCTAATATATATAGATATATTTTATCAATGTCTAATAATGATAAGGGGCGTTATTCTCTATACCACAACGCAGCCTGCGTCTAGGCACATGGGGGTGGGCACAATGATCACCTTACCCCTTGCACAGTCTGCCCATGTGTCTGGGCATAGGCTGCGCTGCGGCACAGAAAACATTCTCCTCAATAATAATAAAAAAAAGATTCCCATATCATTACCAAGATAGGCTAAACATGTAAAAAAAATAATAATTAATTTTTGCTGTTACACTTATTAATGCTCCAAGACTTGCTCGGGCAGCCAAGAAAATGAAATAATTCACTTCCCCTACTATAGAATTTATGGGCGGTCAGAATCCGCCACCAAAGGTGCAACTTCTGTGGACCACTTATTCATCAGGCCAAGTGCAATGCTTGTGAATTTCTTTCCTGTCACCGCCAGATTATATGCATCCAACGTCAGAGGGCCATTAGGTAGGTTGCCCAACAGGTTTGCACACTTTTCCTCGTTTGTAAATACGGTGCTCAACAACGTCTTCATCTCTTTAATCTGGAACTCCAAAGACGGCTTTGAGAATCCCCTTAGGTTGTCCATTACCCACTGCGAGCGTTGCGTGTCAAGAATGGCCAGATCGAAGCTGCTCGCGCAGATCCTTAGAACCTCTGCCATTCGGGATTTGGATGGGATTTGGTGAACCTTAATGTAATCGGCAGCGTCACGAGTAGTATTGAAGCTGTATTGAACGGCAACGCGAGTGAGCTTTGATATGCTTCCTTCCACCTCACTGGTGTGGGCAGTAAGGGTTTCGTAGCAGAGATCCGGGTACAAAGTTGCCTTGCATTTGTCACGGATAAAACTACTGTCTATGTGGTTTTTCGCGGCCGCCGAGATCGCCGGTAGAACAAAAAGGAGTAAGGAGGCTATGGAGATTGTAATTGCTGTGCCGGCCATTTTCAGTGACTCTTGAGGTAGGTTGGGGAAGCTTTGGAGATTTTCCTGAATCTGAAGCTGATCAGATGAGTTTGTTTGGACATATGAGAGGGATTTATTTATATAAATTTTTTTTAATTTGGAGGGAAAATATAGGGACCCCCCCTCAATAATGGCCTGTTTTCACGTACAACCCCTAATCTTTAAAACCTTTTTTGAGTCAGTAAACTCACAGTTGTTTTCTAATTAACAGAAAATGTAAAATTACTAAAATACCTTCTATACTATAATACAACCTGATTTAGAGAAATGTCAAATAACTTATTCAAGAGATAGTATAGGTCTGCAAAACATGATCCAGATCTGACGGCTGGATCTCAAGTTATAGGGCATTCCTACTCTAAATAGGAAATTAGGAAACAACTCAAAAAATTCAGAATCAATGCATGCCTTCAAGGTTTAGCACAACAATCTATTAACAGTCTATCTTGATGATTGAACAGAACACTAAAATTAAGTTCAGCATATATCTCAAAGTTATAAAACAGAAACTGAGAAGGCATGAGTTGAATTTACCCCTAAAGGGTATTTTCATCTTCAGACTTTTAATTTGGGCACTCTGATCCTTAAAAAAATGGTTGGATGAGTATTGACGTTTAAAATTAAACGGCAGTTAGTTTGATGGACTAATTTACATGCTTTCAATAGATGAGGGCATGTACATGAAAACAGGCCATAGTTTAGGAGGGTGTCCCTATATTTTCTCTTTTTTTTTTTGGGTAATAGAGGGATTTACTTAATAGACTCATCTCTTGGTTTGCCTTTCAGGTAGGAAAGAAGGATATCAAATTGACAAAAATGCTCTTATCCTTTCGAATTTAGGGGGTGAAACTGGTTATTTCTGCTTCTCTGTTGTTCTTAAATGACTTGAATAATGACTTTTTTTGTATTGTTTTTTGTCCCATGGATTCAGCCATTCAGGGGAGGTGAATAAGTCAAATATATATTTGTTCTGAAAGAATTGAATATAATATGTTGGCTTTGTAGGTGATCATTGTGATTCAGGGGAGGTGAACAATTTTTTTTGCTTCCAATTTGTGATTAGCAGACACTATCGTCTAAAACTCCCAACATTTCTACATTTCAGAGAGGTGATGTTAGAAGACAAATTTGGCTGTGCAGGGTTGGGGTGGGTAAATTTAGAAATATCATTAATTTGGAGTAGAACTAATCCAACAAGCTATCCCAAATGTCCCATTCGAAAAAATAGGTATCTTAAAAGTCTTTTTAACAAAGAATGGGCACCTCAGGTGTATTGTACCCCTCCCCCCAAAAAAAAATAAAGAAACAAAGAAAAAGTGTTGTGGGAAGAGAGCCCTTGCTATTAGGGGGTCTTAGTTTAGGGATTATTATCCTCTTCAATTCCTACAGCTCGACAGTGCGGCAGTGCTAGGTGAAGATGCCGACACATGGTAGCTCGGACATCTAGCGGTTCGAGTTTAACATAGTCAATGAGCTTGGACCATTGGATGTCTGAGCTGCCACATGTCGACATCTCCACCTAACACTGCCACACTGCTGAGCTTTAAGGAATTGGAGAGGATAATTTTAGGTTATAGGTAGTTATTGGAGTTGTGGAGTCTAAGGTGTCATATTTGTATGGGATCAGTTATTCATCATATGTATCTATTGAATAAGATCTCAATGAATGGAGAACGTACTGAGCCCTGGAGAACGTACTGAACCCTATCGATCAACAGAATGTTTTCCTCTTGAAGGATCAGGAAACCTGGTCATTCTGACCATCGAAGGCGGTTAGTTTCCCTCAAAGTGGACCATTGCTTTGGTTTTCGCTTCCTTTCTTAGAATTCTAAGAAATTTATATATCAGAGGCCAAAAAAAAAAAAAGGTGTCCATTGGGGAAGGGTTGATTACATTCTTCAGATGCTTTTACTCATTTTAAGACAGTTAAAATGAAGAAGATGAAGATATGGATGTTGATGTGTGTTAGAGACTTGAATCTCATCTTCAAAAGCTATCATTTAAAGAGAGGGTGTCCAAGTACCTATTAACCTACTCACCCACATCCCCTTTCATATCCGATGTAGGACTATTCTTTTTGCCTTATGTGTGGACACCCCAACAGATGTGTTCAAGTAGACAGATGAAGTTTCCCATGTATTAGCAACAGTAGATGCAGTTGGAAAGACATCTAACACAAGTTCTGGGACAATCTTCCAAGACATAACTGATGGTCTCAAGAGGGAGCTTCACATGGACCATTATGATGAAGACGATGATGTTGGAATTAGCTAATGAGGGTAATCTTTCACATTAGACATGTAAAATGTACATGTGGGACAATAACATATTGTAAGTTTTCTGTTTTTATAAGAATGGTATATAGAGAAGAGGATTGTTTTTTTTTTGGTAACAGCAGATTCATTCATCATCAAAAAAGGAAATAGGAACATAAGAATAATCCCTTAGCAGAACAGAGTTAAGGCAGGGGTCATTGCAGGGGAAGTCAATTACAATAGAAGAAGAAAGGGCCCTGCATGAGGAGAGGGAGT
The DNA here is from genome assembly GCF_018873765.1 of Telopea speciosissima. NCBI lineage: Eukaryota > Viridiplantae > Streptophyta > Magnoliopsida > Proteales > Proteaceae > Telopea > Telopea speciosissima. The sequence goes on from NC_057924.1 coordinate 52,897,340, forward strand.
TGATGACTGCTCAACTGGCTACCTCCTTTTCTTAGTATTATTCTCTTCTTCTTTCTCCATTTGTCCCTGGTTCTCATCTTCCCTTGCCTTATTCTTTGCTGTGCAGCTAATCACAGCAGTTTGAGCTTGGTATCAAAGCTTCTTTATTAATTAGAGATTTGAGTTTTTTGGCTTTCACAACTCCTGTAAGGAACCTGACAGAGTAAAGGGGTTTCTATATACCCAGAGCATGCAAGGGTTACAATTTTTGGACCATTGAAAGTGACAATATAGGGCAGTTTATAACCATCCAACATGAACTGCATAATCTTGAATTTTATCAGTCCTGCTACGTATACCAAATGATACAATTCGAGCAAAAATTATTAGATTCACGGAGATATAAAACAACATATAAGTTATCATGCTTGCATATCCATCATTTGAGTCTCCAATAATTATTCTAATAATTATATATTCAATTTGACCTATGGACAAATATGCAAGGATATGTTTCATGTTATGGACCGATTTGATATCACCTTTCAATTCGACATATTTGGTTAAATATTTAGCGACCTATGTTCTTTTCATTACGGTATATTCCGAACAAGTTCTTAGGTGACAAGCATAAAGTTTATCTTATTGATGATATTGATATTTATGATAGCGACGATATTGATGACGATCTTTGTTTTTTCATTGATGAAATCGATATTGGTTTCGAGAGAAAATGGGGATTCCAAAGTTTCTATTTTGTCAATATTGAGCTATACATATATACATGGTGTACATAATATATTTGTTATTTCTTGCAATACATATTTCATAAAATTATATATTGATTTATTCCAAATCAGCAGCACTTAACATTCATGTGCTCAGATCCAATGGTCCAAAAGATAACCCTCAAAAAGATTATTATATGGGGGGACAGACCAGCGAACCCCAAGCCATCATTAGAACACCATAATGTTTAAATTAAGAATGAAGGCTGTGCTTGGCGCGTTGGTCAAGTGCTCACTTGTTGAACACTTGGTTATGGGATCAAGTCCTGGAAACAACCTCTCTGGAAATAGGGGTAAGGCTGCGTAGATTTGACCTTCTCCAGACCCTGCTAAACGCGAGAGCCTTGGACGTTGGGTACGACCTTTAATGTCTAAATTAAAAATGAAACGTATGTGGCCATCGAAAATCTTTTACCTTGATTTTTTTTGCTAAGATATCAGGACTATTTTTCTTCAACAGAGACCAGAGAGCGTCCTGGTTGTAGTCTTCTTGAAGCCTCTAATATTCCAAAAGAGAATTGAATCTTCATAGAATAACGGTAGATTTTTTAAGCCAAGCGATCAGACCGCTTGAGGCCGGTCTGATCTCCACTTTGATTTTTTTTTTTTCCGTTGTTGTATGACTGGAGCTTGCATCCCATCCTTCTTTGCTACTAGAGCTGCTTGATCAATGGCAGAGTCAATGGCAGATATATCCACTCATGTACTATCGTTGTACCAGCCCGAAGGGTTGTAGGAGCTATTGGGTCCACTGTTGTCCCACCATAATTTTCACTAACATTTAGCACCACCCAATCAACTGACCCTCCGGTCCACCTTGAAGCTGCCTCATAGAAGACCCACCCACATCACATTGGATTGAATGTGAATCATGACCCATTGAACCAGCCATACCCGAACCATGACCCAGGGCCTGAGGAGACCCACTCACGTACAAGTTTGAGGTATTCCGTCTTAGAGGCATCCTCGTTTGAGGATTCTGATGAGGCATCTTGTAACGAACCTAGATCTGGGAAGGAAAGAAATTAAGTTGAAGAAGGAGAAGGGAAAGGGAAAAATACCACTTCGAGGGTGGTGACCTCTTAGAACAGAAATAAGAGAAGAGATTTTGATTAATTCTTGGATACCTCTACATGACCTTCATTCCTCCATTTATAACAACCATTTATCCTCTAATTACCTAACTGCCCCTAGCAAACTAACCCAATACAAATTACCCATCTACCCCTAAATGATTAACCCAACATAGTAATCCATCTATCTATGACTATCTATGATCATAACATTGCCAACCCCTTCAGAGAACCTTGTCCTCAAGGTTCAGCTGCAGATAACTGGCGCACCGCAAGCATGCCTCCCTAACACCAAACCAACCATAACCAAGAAGAGCAGCCCAAACAAAGCTGGATCGACACCGAAAAAGCGTGCCATCGTCAGCCAATCTGAGCATGCAGGAGTCCAGGCCCAACTCACAAGTCTCCCAACTACTGTACAGCTGAGCCAATTAAAGGAATTCCAAGGTTTTGGAGCTCCAAGTTGCAGCGGTCTGGTTTTGCGGATCCAAGGTGCAGTGGACTTGTTGAGCTACAGACAAGACTCTCGCAGCAAAGGAACCGGTATTCCTGCTCCGACAGAAGCCCGAATGAGGTGGTGGCTCCGGTGGTGGCCGAAGTAGCCGGTTCTTGAGGTCTCGGTCGCCAGGATCCCACGATCTACGCACAAGAGCAAGATCTCGCTGGCCTCCAAGATCTTGATCACCAAGGCTCCATGACTGAACCAGAACGGGGGGAAAAACAGAGGTGATGGAACACCAACTTGTCCCTGTTGTTCCGCGATCGATCACCAGTGTGGTAGCTGCGCTCTGTCGTCGACAAACGCATGCCACCTTCGCCCTGGCTTCCATTTTTCCTCGATCGAACACCATACTGGCCCTAATCGGTGGAGTGGTTGCAGCTTCAAGGACTCCGTAATAAAATACCGCAAGTAAACCAAGGATGGAAAAAATCTCATCAAGCTTCAACGAAGAAGAGGAATTTGATATGTCTGACCTTGAATGTGTTGAGAGCTTACGCCTTCTCCACCAGAGTATGCTTAGGACTAGAATTGTAATCAACAAAATGAACCTTGTTGAAGGTAAGAACAGAGCAACCATTGGGAAACCTGAACTCTGATTTGCAGATTGGGTACCATATGTGACCACCAACGATGACCTGACCATCATCTTAATGTATTCCAATAGATCGCTACTGGTCGTGTGGCTTGAGTTTATGAAACCCAATTGATTTTCAAGCAGATAACACAAAATAGCCCCAAACTTCTCCCAAATTTCAGGTAGCTGGCCTCCAAGTGGGTTCCCACTCAACACTTCCCTCAGGTTTGGCACCTCTGCTAAAAATAGCGGAATTCCAAGGATACCAAAATGGTTGTAGCCCTAGTCCAAGAACTCCAGTTCCTGCAAACCCACTATGCTCTCTAGGATTTCTCCATCAAAGCTATTCGAACCCAACCCGAGCTGCACTAGCTTTGTCCTCTTCCTGATTGATTTTGAGATATTCCCTTCTGACCCATGGAAACGATTTCTGCAGATTGTAATCGGATCAAGCTCAAGTAAACCACCAATTGCATTTGGGATTTCTCCAGAAACACTTATCCCACTGATAAAGATCAGTCCAAATGCAAGTGCCAAATCTTCAAAACAAAATAAGTCAGCGCTTCCAGAGAATGGCAACAACACCCTAACTATTTTTCTCACTGAAAAATCGTCTAACAGTTGGAGGTCTTGCTCGATTACGAGCGCAATTTTATCAAACACCGAATGGGCAGAAACTCGTACCAGAAACCCTCTACAATCAATCTCTGAATGCCATGATTGGAGCCTCCTTTCCAGCGCCGTGAAACAATGAGGCAGAGCTGCACCAGTGGAGATGTTCAGATTGCCGTTGTGTATGACGGACGACACAATGGCAGGAAGGAGCTCTGTTCCGGTTGGATTCTGACCGACAAAGGAAGGGATGAGCACTGCTGCCACGATCGTTGAAGCAACCAGATTCTGCTCCATGGCTACACCGTTGAAGGTCTGGTCTCCATGATCGACGTCGACATCAATCCCAGATTCCAACTCCAACTTCCACAATGCCAATTGGAACACGACCAAAGTGGTCGATGGTGGCCATGGCGTGATTTGATTGCCCTCTTTGTCCGGATCCGATTCCGTTCGTCGAGGTGCGCGAAACAGAGCACGAATAGGGGACATTGGTTTCACTGGGGATTCTTTTGTAATGATCTCCGACGACTCGTTCGTATCAGCTGGCGGAGAGGGTGGATGTCGACCTGGATCAAAGGGTTGTGTGGCATCAGCAGGCAACATCGGATCTGTTAGGTGGATCTGTTCAGTCGGGGTAGCCTTCGTCGATGTCCTCGCGCCAACTGGCTGAGAGAATGGGTATCCTCCAGGAAAGAAAAACGTCGGGCCTTTAGGTGGGAAACAGATTCCAGTCTCGATGCCAGCCAAATTGGGTGGTGGCGCTGCAACATTGAAACCTGACATTTTGTCTTGCTTCGTTGAGGCGATGTAGTCGTTCAGCGGCGAAGGGTGCTGTGGCGCAACGAAAGTTGAAGCGATCGGATACTGGTCATCATTCACGATGTCGGAATCTCGATCTGAAGCCACGATCGTTGAAACCATTGGGGTTTGGCTCAGGGCAGTGGGAATCGAAGTCGTTGAGTCGTCAAGCTCATCGTCGTCGGACTCCCTGGGAATCACAGCATCTCCCACAGTGCCAAGATCCAAATAGTATATACGTTCGAGCTCGTTGGCGATTGCAGTTTCAAGAAAATTGAGGAACGGCGATGTCGGATCGTGTTGTTCCCAGTAAAGAAAAGAACGGACCAAACTGTTGTAATGAGAGAAGAGACCCATGGGGATTAAGGGAATGAAAGAGGAAGGGCAAAGAAATGGTAATGGAATGGTAGGGGGAGGTTCAATGAAAGCACCAATGTAACGAACCTAGATCTGGGAAGGAAAGAAATTAAGTTGAAGAAGGAGAAGGGAAAGGGAAAAATACCACTTCGAGGGTGGTGACCTCTTAGAACAGAAATAAGAGAAGAGATTTTGATTAATTCTTGGATACCTCTACATGACCTTCATTCCTCCATTTATAACAACCATTTATCCTCTAATTACCTAACTGCCCCTAGCAAACTAACCCAATACAAATTACCCATCTACCTCTAAATGATTAACCCAACATAGTAATCCATCTATCTATGACTATCTATGATCATAACACATCTGCAATCTTCCATCTTTATTGGACTCCATCAAATTAGGAACAGAATCAGAGTCTGTAAGATAGAAGTATCCTGATTAAGCAAGTCCTCTTTAGGAAAATTATGTGTCGATTTCTCCCCGCCTTCCATAACAGACTCACCCACAAATTCTCTCACAACACCATCACTGTAGACCTGAGTTCCGGCACCATGACCAGCGACGACACCAAAGCATGTCTGGGATCCATTGAAGAGACATTCCCACTAATCGAACCCGCAATCCTCTTATCTTCAGACCTTGGAGAGGTTGGAGAACGATTACCATCCACCCTGGTAGCAACATGGTTCACACCAAAAGCTTGTGCTTGATTTCGTTCACATTTTTTTATTTTTTTTTTGTCTCTCCTTCTAATCTCCCCTTGCATCCGTTTCTCGAATAGCCAACACAAAGACGGAATACGCACTACACCATGTCATCCTCATAAAAAATTGGTTGTTTAAATCAAAACATATCCGAGAAACCCAACTGTTGCCTTTCCACCAAGATCTCATCAAGTCTTGACTCCAAAATCTCCATTTCCACCAGCACCCTAGTATAATGCCCTATAGAAGCCATCTAGAGCCACAGGAGTACCCAATGCTTTCGCTAGAGACAGTAGGATATCTGGATGCCAATATTCATATGGGAGATCTGACAATCTCACGCAAACCAATTTGCGATCAATGTGATTTCCGTTAACATTGAAATGTGGACTCCAACATTTGAACGTAAATGTCTAGCTTCCCACCCTAATGGGATTCCAGAGTGAATCTAAAATTAATAAAACCCTTCCCAATGGGAATAGCGTCGATCTCACCCTCCAACTTCTATAGATTCTTGATCGACTTTCTCAAATTGGCAAAAGACACCAGGCGAAGATTCAGCCTTCCAATCAAAGCATATCGAAACCTATGAATTTGATATTCATAAGCATTTTGGGGGATTTTGACACAGGTGATACCCCATTCGAGAGTTGGATTTGGGAGGGCTGCTACATCAAGGATATCGCCACTACAAGAAATTGGTGCAACGGCGGCACTTTGGGTTGAGCTATTGCGGCATTTTTTTACAAATGTTGTCATATATGAAGATATACCGATATTTTATTAAAAATGCCGTCATATAGAAAGGTATAACGACGTATAGGGACAAATGTCGTCATATATGAATATATAACGGCGTTTGTGCACAATTGCCGTTAAACAAATTAGTTTCGTGCCACTGTAGCTTACCGTTTAATGATGATTTAATATTTTTATTAACGGCATTTTCAAAGAAATGCCGTTGTATGTGGCAACACAACAGCGTTTATATGTGAACGCTGTAGAAAATAATAGATTTCCAAAACAAAAAAACCCAAAATTGTTTTCACTTCCCCGCGCTTTTCATCTCTCTCTCAAAAACCTTTTCGTTTCCCCCGCTCTTTCCATCTTTCTCTCAAAGTTTTTTCAAAAAGCTTTTCAAACTCCAGAGTAGCGCTCTTTTTCCTCTCTCTCAGCCGTCAAATCTCTATGAAATCTCTTTCAAGCGACAAAGCAACGGTGAATCAACGACTGTTGCTAGTTGGATTGGTGATTTCGGAGATTCTCATCAGTCATACCAATTCTCGCAAGTGCCACAAGGTTCGATCCCATTCAACCCTTCTCTTCTTTTTTCTTACATGCTTTGATTTGTCGGAAAGGATTAGTTCTTACATACCTGTTGATCAGCTCCTCTTTTGTTTAGGGTTTCTATAGTTAAGTTTTCTTGTTTTAATTTTTTTTTTTTTTTAATCTTAAAATTCCTTTCTCTCTCGTTCTCTCTGTTTTTGCTTCGATTCATTTTGTGTTTAACTATGGATTTGCGTATGTAGTTTATATATGTATGAACATGTGTTTATATTGATGATGTGATGGTGAAAAGTGAAAATAGTAGAATTTGAGCTAATTTGGATTTTTTTTTTAATCAAACAAAGGTAGGGAAAAAGAAAATAAAATAGGTTTTACTTTCATCTTTGTTCTATTTGTTTTTAAGTGTGTTTAGGATGATAGATTTTTTATATCTTTTTCAGTTCTGAATTCTGATCATTATTAGAAATTACCTAGCTCTAATTCCTACTTGCTGTGGATGTCTTGTTTTTTATCTTCTTCTTCCCTTTTTGGGGTTAGAAACTCTTGTTAGAGTTTCAGAGTGAAACCATTAAAACCTCAACAATGTAACATCCTACTGTATAGTTGGTGAAACTAAAGCAGCCTCAAGAGCAGCCTCTCTTTGTTTTCTTGCCTGCAACTCCATTTTAATATCATCTGGATCAAGACTCCAGAACTCCACATCATCATATACTGCTCCAGAAACTTCACTAGACCTACTAGAGAAACGACCCTTTCTCCCAGGCTAACTGCCATCAGTCTTGCTATCAGAATACTTGCGGCTAGCACCATTACCAGTTGGCACTCTAGCACCTCTAGAATATGCCATTTCTTGAGCAGCTTGCAGCTCTTTTGATTGTCTTGCATTCTGCAAGGAAAGCTTGGTGACTTCTACCCCTAATATTAGGCCCTTAGGCCCTAAAAGATGAAAGATAGGTATAACTTACAAAGAGTGTCACAGAGTGACAGAGAGAGTTAAAAAAAGAAATCCCCTTGTAGCTCTACACTCATTGAGAACCTAAACAAACACCACTGAAAACACAAACAAACCATTATTGCAGTCTCAAGCTTCTCAGAGAGCCATGGGATATGGAAGGAGATTCAGTATTGAAATATGTCTGCAGAAACCATGATAGGTTGCTGATTTAGATAGAATGAATTCCATGGGTTCATGAAAGCTATCAGCACCGATTAGAGTTTCCTCAGTTTCAAAACTGTTATTGCCCACATTAATGTACTGGATGATCTCATTAAGGGACTGCAATCTGTTGTTCAACTCTCCCATTTGAGCTCTCAAAACTGAATTCTCAGCTTCAATGGCCAAGTAGTGCTGAGTGGTGAAGTTCATACTTGTGAGGATCTGGTTATTCTCCTTCCTGAGCTGAGCCATTTGGACCATCAGTTCATCCAAATGCTTCTGTTTCTACATCCTAAATCTTCTCGGTGATTCACGGTTTGATAGCATTCTCTTCTTTTTCCTTTGATCCATTACAAGCTAAAGGTCTTCTTCTAAACCAGATTTTGGAAGCAGAGTTGACCCCGAAGAAGTTCTAGAAGAGGAAGCCATGGTATATTTGCAGTAGAAATTTTTTAATAAACCAAGTAGAGGGATTTGACTTAGGCCTTAAATACAACAAAAACATAGGACCTAAATATTAAAAAGGGAAAATTTCACAGACACCCCTTTCAAGTAGAGCGATTTGACTAGACCTTAAATACAACGAAGACACAGGACCCAAATATTAAAAAGGGAAAATTTCACGGACACCCCTTAAAAGTATCTAATATCTCATAAACTTATCATACTGGATCAAAATATCACAGACACCCCCTATTTTTATGAATTTATTTCAATTTAATCCACTTCGTTAGTCTCTGTTGTTAAGTGTCTGTTAATTTTTTTTAAATGGCGAAATTACCTTTATCACAATGAATCCCTATAATACCCTTAATGATGAATTAATGATGTTAGAAATTAGAAAAAGGCAATTTTGCCCTTGTTTTTATTCAAATTTTTTTTTTTTTTTTCATTTTTTCTCTCTTTCTTCTTCACCTTCTGCTGTTTCTTCCGCTGTCGCCACCACCACCACCGCCAACCCCTCCAGAGCCAGACTCCAACTGTTATAAATCTGAACAAAAAGGAGAGGACTGAAAGATGGCCTGAGTCGAACGAAATCGTCCTGTCCTTAAGACAGTATATTTGCACCCTCCTAATCCTGCAAAGGGTTGCAGCAAACTCGCCTCCCAAGATAAATCGGCGGATGTTCATCGCTTGCGAGACAAGAACACTGTGAAGTTATCGAGATTTTTTTTGATATTTGGACTGAGAGAATTCGTGGCCCATTTATAGGCCCACAAGGCCTGTTCGGATGGGTCACACCCATTGGCTCATATGGCTTGACCTGACAGGTCATGACTATTGGGCTGGGCTCCCTTGGCTGTTCGTGTGGGCTGCAACTCTTGGGGTCAATGTTAAACCAAGGGTTGCACTCCCTCTTTGATCAGCCACCGATCCAACGGTCGGATCGATCCTAAGCACCCTTTGATCAGACACCGTCGATCCTGAAAAGATTAAGGCGACATACTGCGACGATGCGCACGTGTAAAGTGCAAAGTGCGCCATCAAAGTGCCACATTGCGCCTCACGCATACACGCTCGGACGGTTACCGCCCTCGCTCGCAAGTGCACCGTACAATCTCTTCTAGCATTACATGTGATAATAATAACTACTTACTACTAACACATATAAACCCAATGAGTTTTCCTTCCGATGTGGGACTAAAAGTCCACATCAATATTTTGAAAAATTCCAACACCAACTGCCGCGTTTAAAATCAGGATCAGGAAGATCACAATAGGCTCGACGAACGCCGTAATTTCCATCTCGGCCCCGTCATCCCCATCGTACCAAGCGAGGACGAAGGAAATAACGGCAGCGGCGAGTAGAATCCGCACAAGGGTGTCGTTGAACTGTTCGAGAATTCTTCAATCTCAGTATAACGTGAATACTGAAGCGAATTGACAAACGTTCCAGAGATCTAGAGCGACGATGAGAGCTAAGTGGAAGAAGAAGCGCATGAGGAGAATCAAGAGAAAGCGCCGAAAGATGAGGCAGAGATCTAAGTAAAACTGAGCAGAGTAGCGTGGATGCAAAGATGGCTCGTCATAGCTATTGCCCCCTTTCTTTTATCACCTTCATGTTTTAAAGGAAGGGGAATGGGCTAGTAGAAGGCTGAGTCGTCTTAGTTTCTAGTCTCTCTTTTCACTGTTTTGCAGTCTTAGTTCTAGATTAAACTTACAAGCTACTACTTTTAGTGCCCGATTATAGACTTGTATTGGATAATTCCTCTATTTAGTAACCTGTTTCTGATGATTTGGATCTTTCATTTTCTTTAATGGAAGTTCTATTTTGAGACAAAAAAAAAAAAAAACTGTTCGAGAATGAGAGACCAGATGGAAGGACCCCATGCTCCTCCAACTCATTCAAGCCGTAGGTCTGACGCTGCTCCGCGACCCTAGCCGAAGTCAATCCAACATCCTTGTCGACCTTGTACTCCTTCAGGCACTGGTCGACGTCTTTGGCCCACGCCGGGAAGATCTCCTTGTCAGGGGATCTCGATCCACTATCATCACGTTTCCCATAATCTTCCCCTCCTTTCCCCATCGAGATTCAGTAAAAAAGGAACTCGAGAAGAACAAGACTTAAATAGTTTATAAATCTACGAAAAAAACACAGAATCTACGGATCTGCAACTACAAAGATGAAACCCTAGCCAATAATATCCAGCTTAATCTAGATGAATCTTGGCAGACGAAAACATAGAAGTTTTCTGGGCAGTTGAGCTTGGGGTTAGGAAAGGCAACATCGACACCTGTTCCTGCTCCGGCGCCGACGACTTCGCCAGTGTTCTCTCCAAAAACAACTAAGAACAACCAAGGAGATAGTTGGAGTGTGAGACGCTCGTTTTGCTCCTATTAAGAGGAAAACCTCACCGGTTGTACACTTAAACCAGGTAAATGTTTCAGACTTTTTTCTCCTTGCCGTTGGTAATGGTCGCCGTAGCCGGAGCAGGTGATGGTCGCAAGATTAAATGACAGTTTTGTCCTTTTATTTAAAGTGAAATTTACATATACCACCCCTGAGGTTTGACGAAAGGATAATTTCACCCTAGTTTTGGAAACGTACCCCCATGAGGTTTGCAAACGGAAACAAATAAGCCTATTCCGTCAGTTCATGATTAACACTATTAAAAATTAGACTTGAACTAACGGAATTGTCCTTATAAGAAAAAAAAAATACACCTGCAACTCATCTTCCCCAATCGAAGATGAGTCCCCACACTTTCACTCTCCTAGTCTCCATTCTCTACTCTCCACTCCCAACCATTCTCTACTATCCTCGCCGTCTGGATCTTTCAATTTACATTATTCAAAACCAAAAGGGCAAAAGCATACAAACAGAAACAGGGCTTACTCTTCCCTAGTCTTCTCTGTATTTTTTCTTCTTTTTTCAGATTTCATGAATTGCAGTGCTCATTAGATTTCTCTTTACGTTTTCCTTTCCTTTCTTGAAAAAACTGTGGATTCCCTTGAATCGATGCTGAAGCAGACTTAAAAATCTGCTTCTTCGTTTTCCTTTTCTGTACTTAATCCGTATAATTTTCTCGTTTGATTTCTCTTCTCCCCCACCCCCCACCTCAGAGCCTTCTCAGGCTGAAAGAAGAAGATCCAAGAATTTGCGTAAAAACCCAAAAGCTTAACCCCACTCGCAGCGATCGATGCCTTGACAACCGTTCCAAAGCTTGTTTAGTCTTTGGGCTTCGCTACATCCACACGCTCGTCCTCTTTAGATTACAAAGCAGAAACCGTCGGTTGGTATTTGTAACGAACCCAATAATAGAAAAGGGAAAAATACCACTTCGAGGGTGGTGTCCTCCTAGAACAGAGATAAGAGAAGAGATTTTGATTAATCCTAGAACAGAGATAAGAGAAAAGGGAAAAATCTATGAGCATGCATGAGTCTAGACCCAACTCAGTCCTACGCCATTTGCTAATAAAACTAATTCAAGGCTTGAAGACTGAAAGCTCCAATGTGACCATCTTGAGAGAGCCCAAGCTCTAATCTTGTATTCCTGGTTCGCCATTGTTTTCAAGAGTTTGTGGCGAGGGTTTTCTTTTAAGCCAGGGTAAATGACCTTAACTAACAGAACTAACGGGTGTAAGCCATGTGGGGTGACAAACATGCTCGCATAAAAATTGAGTAGTGTGCTCGAATAGGCCTTGATACAAGCAGGTGGTGTGTCTTGGAGTGTGTGTATCTCAAGGTGGAAAAGGGCTGAGTGCTAATAATAAATGGGCGTATTATTATCCGTTAAGGTGGGATTGGCTGTAATTGAAACATTGGGGAACACATGGGAAGATTGTGGGGGGAAATAATGGTGAATATAGTGAAGGTGTAATGTGGAAGATAATGGGTGGAGGAAGGAAGAGGGTTGTGGGATGATATGTACTGGGTGTGAAGTTAATGGTAGAGGGTGAGCTGTCCCCAAGTCCTTGCACTCGACCAGAGTGTGGGGTATCCACTTTCTTTCCCGAGATTGTATCAAACCCAAACCTTCATAACAGAGCACCGCAACGCCTCTGGCCAACGGTAACGTAGCTAGACTCGACATCATTTTTCTCTCAGAAAAATCGTCGAATAGTTGTAGGTCTTGCTTGACTACGATCGCCATGGCCAGTGTGTGACAGAAATCGGCAAGGATAGAGGAATCTCCCTTCGAAATGACGCGATGGTCGACTGACACTTGAGGAACTGCTCGCAGCACCTCTGGCAACTAGAAGTATATGCACAGAGGTGGTGGCGGTTCCGGTGGTGGCCTAGGGATCCAGATCATTTCTCTCCCTTTCGCGCCTTGATCTCTGTCGGTAAGCACAAACGGGTAGGAATACCCGCTTGGATCAAAGGGTTGAAGGGCCTGCTTGATACAGATTGTGCAAATTGCCACATCTGCCGAGAAGTCTAGGGGCAGCCTGAAGGATTGTGATGCCATCAAACACCATCGATACAAACGCAAATTCCCCTTTGTCTCAGGGATCAAAAGTTGGAGAGATGATTTCGATTGGGTGAACGATCGATTCCCACCTGTTAATCCTCCATGATCACCATCGTTCATGTACACAAACACAGCCCCATTGGACGATTTGCTATAAACCATTCTAAAATTTCCCGAGTCGCCCAGAATCGCAAGATGTGGACTGGTGGATGAACGTAAGATCTGTTGTGTGGTACTGCAAGAGACTCCTAGAGCGGCCGGCGGTGGCCATGGTGGAGTGAACGGAAAACCCAAGAAGTCTGCACCATTCGCATCCAAGGGTGCTCCAAGAAGCGGAGAAGGAATGAACAGAGAGCATAGTGCGACGTAGCCAACCACCTTCTGCTGCAACGATGCCTGCACTCTGATTCCGGTAACGACTCTGACAACAATCCATTTAGTTTGAATCTTGCAACGAGCGATGCAACAATCTCTAAAGCAACGGCCTCTGGTTCAATTGGATGTTGATCGACGAAGGCAGGAATGAGCGCTGATGCAACAATCTCCGAAGCAACGATCTCTAATGCAATTGGATTCGCAACACTGGAATCGTCTTCTTGCTCCACAAATTCAGAATCTGCCATGGTGCTGGAATTTTCTTCATTGATTGATTCACGTACCAGACGTTGAAGTTCCTTTGACTGTTCATTGATCGCCGCAAAACTAAGTCGCAGATCTTCTATGTGATTTTGCATTTTGAAGTAGTTCCTCTTGCAATCAAGCAACAAGGCACGAATGTCCTTCAATTCCTGAGCAAGGGTGAACGATGGGATGAGGTGGAGTTCGTCGGCCATGGTTGATTGCCGATTTCTCTCAGTGAAAGCACCAGTGTAATGAACCCAATAACAGAAAATGGAAAAATACCACTTCGAGGGTGGTGAGCTCCTAGAACAGAGAAAAGAGAAGAGATTTTGATTAATTCTTGGATACCTCTACATGACCTTCATTCCTCCATTTATAATCCTCTAATTACCCAACTGCCCTAGGAGACTAACCCAATACAAATTACCCATCTCCCTCTAAATGATTAACCCAACACAGTAATCCATCTATCTATAACTATTTATGATCATAACAGTATTTCGGTTTCACTCAATTTTCCGGCGATGCAGAGGTACCTTAGTCTTCGGAAAATGGCAAACTTGTTCCTGTACGTCGAGGTATGCATAGCTCTGCTACTCTGGAAGAAGAGGAGGACCTATTCGCCCTTGTCCGCTGCTGCCCATCACTCTCTATGCCGTGAGGAGGAAGAAGAAGAGGAAGGAGCAGCTGGGTAGAGCGACAGATGGGACAGGAGCCATCTATACATTGGGGATGAAAGAAGTGGCCGCAGAAGGGAATCATCTTGACAATTTCTTTCTCTTCGAGGTCGGTGAGGCAAATTGGGCAATCGACGAGCTCCTTGACGTTGCCGTCGTAAGCAAACAAGGGAAGAAATTGGATGGTTGAGAGGTCGATGCCAGAAGAGAAACCTCTTTCTCTGAGTGTCTGGTGCTGTCGGCGGCGGGGATCGTTAGGAGGGTTATCGTCGACAAGGCAGTGGATGTAAACAGAGAAGAACCCCACAAAGCAGAACGCGATGAGAAGTACCACCACTGATAAAGAAATAAAGGCGGACTCGATGCTCGGAATGGATTGCTCCAATGGCTTCCCTGTAATTGTTGCAGTGAGAGGAACCAAATCGTTATTTCCATTATTAATGGTGGGCGGTAGCCTCTGTTCGGAGGAAGGAGCTGGTGGTGCTGAAGCGATGCTTGAGGTATCTTCGATGTCATCGAGGAATCTACGACTGTGTGGTCTCATCGATGGAATGAACTCCAACTAAATTTTCTCTTTAGGAGATTAATGATTTCTCAAAACCGTTTGTTCTACTTCTCCAATTATCTGTTCGTTTACAAATTCGAGAAAGACAGAGGTCTGTGAGTTAATGACTCAGCAAAGTCATCAGCCAGAGAGGCCTAGAGCACAGTGGTAGGCGATGATGGAGAGAGGGAGCTGTGCTTAGTTTGTGCGAGACTGGCAGAGAAGTGGGTGTTTTTGGGTTCTACTTACAAGGACAGTTTTGTCAGTTCAAATCATATTTTTAACAGTGTTAGTCATGAACTGACAGAATGGACTTATTTGTTACCGTTTACAAATCTCAAGGGGTATGCAGAATTTTCCAAAACTGAGGGATGAAAATATCCTTTCGTCAAACCTCAGGGGTGGTATATGTAAATTTTTCTTATTTAAATAACTAAGGGGTAACAAGGAAATTTAGAGAAGAAGATGAAATGATAATTTTGTCTTTTTATTTAAATAACTAAGGGGGAAAATGGATATTTCACCTTTGGGTATTACCTATGCTTAACGTTTGGGGTGTCTGTGATATTTTGACCAAGTATAGTAAGTTTATGAGATTTTGGATACTTTTAGGGGTGTCCGTGAAATGTTTCGATCATTTCATCTTCTTCCCTCTATGGCTGCGGCTCCGACGACGCTTCCTCCACGGCCGATATCATCTCTGTGAAACCTCACCCTGCTTCCTCTGCAACTCCGATGTTCTCCTTAGCGTACAAGTGGTTTCTCCCTCCCTCTTCTAAGTTCTACCTCTCTCCTCCTCCTCCTCCTTCTGTTTCTCTCTTTCATCAAGAAAGCAGGAGATAGAGAGTGATTCTAGAAAAAGGGTCTGAGATGTAGGGTTCGGAGCTCATCTTGATCTGCTGCTGAATCTCTAGCTTCGAAGAAGCATCTGATTTGAAAACTAAGAAGAAGAAACCATGAGACAGAGAGTGATTCCAGAAAAAGGGTCTGAGATTTAGGGTTGGATTCTCTCTCAAAATTTTATTTTTTTTGGAGAGGAGCGGTTTTGTATTTGCGAAGAAGAAATATCTATGTTTTTAAGACGAGAAACCACCAAACAGCTATAATTGCCGAAGCGGGTGGAGAAGTTGAACAGACGATCGCCGAGAACAAGGAGGAACCCAAGATCGTTGAGCTCTATTACGCTCGCTCTATCTGGGTTCTGAAGTTGGTTCTCGACTTTTTTGCGAGATTTCAACTTTGATCTGGTTTCAACCTTCTCAGTTTGCAGAGGAGAGAGACAGAGAGATAGAGGAGAATAGAGAGGCAGATTAATCTTTGATTAAGTGTGTATTGATTCACAGAACTTTGTGTTTTCTCTTCAATTGGGTGTTCATGATTTACAGAACTCTCCTTTCCTCTTTGCTCTTCATTTTTCTCCACCGATTTTTGGTAAGTCATTTAAGATTATTCTGTGCTTTTGGTTCGTTTTACAGTAACATGGAAAACAACTTCCTCTTTATTCAATCTGTGTCCCTGGATGTGTACACTTTTCTGGTCGTCGTCATCATAATATGAACCCTAACTCCGTTTACATATCCATCGTTTTGTTATCTATTTAAAATTTCAAATGCATTTGTGAAAATGGAGAAGTGGGGGAAATGGGTTTCACAAGTAAGGGTAATTTCACCATTTAAGTGGAAAATGGAGAAGTGGGGAATATGGGTTTCACAGGTGAGGGTAATTTTGCCATTGAAAAAGAGTTACCAGATACTTAATTGCAGAGACTAACGAGTGGACTAAATTGAAATAAATTCATAAAAATAGGGAGGTGTTTGTGACATTTTGACCAAGTATGGTAAGTTTCTGAGATATTGGATAATTTTAGGGGGTGTTGATGAAATTTTCCCAAAAAAAAAACAAAACCAGTAAAAAAACACAACATAGAAGGATTGAACTAAGTGGGTCCTGCGTCTGAGTGTGGAATTTATCATAAACCCTGAGAAAAGGATTTCACTGAGGATTGGAGACATCAATATGTTAAGCATTAAGATAAAAGAGAGAAAGAGAATTTGTTCTTGAGGGGAAGAAGTCAAATTAAGAATCAAACCGTGAATTTGTTCTTGAGGGGGGACGGAACAGGATTGTCTCTAGGGAGGCATGCACCCAAGATGCCGCCGGAACACCATATATAACGTCTAAATTAAGAATGAAACGTTCAATCCCATCGAAAATCTTTTACCTTGATCAATACGTATCAAGTAGTGGCGATCAGAACCGCATTGTCACAGGCTACTAATTTAGGATTCACACATCTTCTAGTCGATTTTAATTGTAAAGAGATCATTTATTTGCTTCATAGCGTTAGTGGTTCCCACCATTAGGGCCGTCGGCAATAACCAATGACATTAGGCTTCAATTTGCTTCTCTTGCATCAATTTCGTTCTCTTGTATTCCACTGGCTCTGAATGGTATTGCAAATGCCTTGGCAAGGAAGATCCTACCTATCATGTGTTTGACAAATTGGCCAAATTTTATTCATTGGCTTAAGAGACTATGTGTGTCTAAAGCTAATGGTTACACACATGGTTATCAATTTTAGTAAATCTATTTTTCACTAAAAAAAAAAAAAAAAAGGGTATCCAAAGTAGTAGTGCATATAGTGCTAATATATATAGATATATTTTATCAATGTCTAATAATGGAAAGGGGCATTGTTCTCTATACCGCAACGCAGCCTGCGTCTAGGCACAATGACCACCTTGCCCCCTGCACAGTTTGCCCATGTGCCTGGGCATAGGCTGCATTGCGGCACAAAGAACATTCTCCCTAATAAAAATAAAAAAAAGATTCTAATATCATTACCAAGACAGGGTAAGCATTTTAAAAAAATAATAATTAATTTTTGCTGTTACACTTATTTATGCTCTAAGGGTTGCTGAGGCAGCCAGGAAAATGAAATAATTCATTTCCCCTACTATAGAATTTATGGGCGGTCAGAATCTGCCACCAAAGGTGCAACTTCTGTGGACCACTTATTCATCAAGCCAAGTGCAATGCTTGTGAATTTCTTTCCTGTCACCGCCAGATTATATGCATCCAACGTCAGAGGGCCATTAGGTAGGTTGCCCAACAGGTTTGCACACTTTTCCTCGTTTGTAAATGCGGTGCTCAACCACGTCTTCATTTCTTTAATCTGCAACTCCAAAGACTCCTTGGAGAATCCCTTCAGGTTGTCCATTTCCGACTGCGAGCGTTGCGTGTCAAGAATGGCCACATCGAAGCTGCTCGCGCAGATCCTTAGAACCACTGCCATTCGTGATTTGGATGGGATTTGGTGAACCTTAATGTAATCGTTAGCGTTACGAGTAGTATTGAAGCTGTATTGAACGGCAACGCGAGTGAGCTTTGAAATGCTTCCTTCCACCTCACTGGTGTGGGCAGTAAGGGTTTCGTAGCAGAGATCAGGGTACAAAGTTGCGTTGCATTTGTCACGGATAAAACTACTGTCTCTGTGATTTTTCGCTGCCGCCGAGATCGCCGGTAGAACAAAAAGGAGGAGTACTACGGAGGCTATGGAGATTGTAATTGCTGTGCCGGCCATTTTCAGGGACTCTTGAGGTAGGTTGGGGAAGCTTTGGAGATTTCCCTGAATCTGAAGCTGATCAGATGGGTTTGTTTGGACATATGAGAGGGATTTATTTATATAATTTTTTTTTTTAATTTGGAGGGAAAATATAGGGACACCCCCTCAATAATGGCCTGTTTTCACGTACAACCCCTAATCTTTAAAACCTTTTTTGAGTCGGTAAACTCCCAGTTGTTATCTAATTAACAGAAAACAAAAAGTTACTTGTTCAAGAGGTAGTATAGGTTTGCAAAACATGATCCAGATCTGACGGCTGGATCTCAAGTTATGGGGCATTCCTATTCTAAATAGGAAATTAAGGAACAACTCAAAAAATTCGGAATCGATGCAGGCCTTCAGGGTTTAGAATAACAATCAATTAACAGTCTATCTTGATGATTGAACAGAACACTAAAATTAAGTTCAGTATACATTGGACAATAACACATTGTAAGTTTTCTATTTTTATAAGAACGATATATAGACGCGAGGGATATTTTTGTTTTTGTTTTTTTCGAAAGAGCAGATTCATTCATCATCAAAAAAGGAAACAACAAGATAAGGAAAATCCCTTAGCAGAACAGAGTTAAGGCAGGGGTCATTGCAGGGGAAGTCAATTACAATAGAAGAAGAAAGGGTCCTGCATGAGGAGAGGGAGTTGATAACTGCTCAACTGACTACCTCCTTTTCTTAGTATTATTCCCTTCTTCTTTCTCCATTTGTCGCTGGTTCTCATCTTCCTTTGCTTTATTATCTGTTGTGCATCGAATCACAGCTGTTTGAGCTTGATATCAAACCTTCTTTATTATTTAGAGATTTGAGTAAAGCTTTCACAGCTCTCTTTTTTTATTTATTTATTATTTTTTTATAAAAAGGCTTTCACAACTCCTGGAAGGAACCTGACAGAGAAAAGGGGTTTATATATACCCAGAGGATGCAAGGGTTGCCATTTTTGGACCATTGGAAGTGACAATATAGGGCAGTTTATAATCATCCAACATGAACAGCATAAGCTTGAATTTTATCAGTCTTGGTACGTATACCAAATGATACAATTCGAGCAAAAGTTATTAGATTCACGGAGATATAAAACAACATATAAGTTATCATACTTGCATATCCATCATTTGAGTCTCCAATAATTATTTTAATAATTACATATTCAATTTGACCTATGGACAAATATGCAAGGATATGTTTCATGTTATGGTCCGATTTGATATCACCTTTCAATTCGACATATTTGGTTATATATTTAGCGTCCTATGTTCTTTTCATTACGGAATATTCCGAACAAGTTCTTAGGTGACAAGCATAAAGTTTATCTTATTGATGATATTGATATTGATGATAATGACAATATTGATGTTGATGATAGTGACGATATTGATGATGATCTTTATTTTTTTGTTGATGAAATCAATATTGGTTTCGAGAGGAAATGGGGATTCCAAAGTTTCTATTTCGTCAATATTGAGCTATACATATATACATGGTGTACATAATATATTTGTTATTTCTTGCAATATGTATTTCATAAAATTATATATTGATTTATTCCAAATTAGCAGCACATAACATTCATGTGCTCAGATCCAATGGTTCAAAAGATAACCCTCAAAAAGATTATTATATGGGGGGACAGACCAGCAAACCCCAAGCCATCATTAGAACACCATAATGTCTAAATTAAGAATGAAGGTCGTGCTTGGCGCGTTGGTCAAGTGCTCCCTTGTTGAACGCTTGGTTATGGCTTAAAGTCCTGGAAACAACCTCTCTGGAAACAAGGGTAAGACTGCGTAGATTTGACCTTCTCCAGACCTTGCTAAACGCGAGAGCCTTGTACACTAGGTACGACCTTTAATGTCTAAATTACAAATGAAACGTATGTGGCCATTAAAAACCTTTTACCTTGATTTTTTTTTTGCTAAGATATCAGGACTATTTTTCTTCAACAGAGACCAAAGAGCGTCCTAGCTGCGATCTTCTTGAAGCCTCTAATAATCCAAAAGAGAATCTTCATAGAATAATGGTAGATTTTTTAAGCCAAGCGATCAGACCACTTGAGGCAGGTCTGATCTCCACTTTGATTTTTTTTTTTTCCCGTTGTTGTATGACTGGAGCTTGCATCCCATCCTTCTCTGCCACTAGAGCTGCTTGATCAATGGCAGATATATCCACTCATGCACTATCATTGTACCGGCCCGAAGGGTTGTAGGAGCTATTGGGTCCACTGTGTAAGGGTATTTATGTAATATCCTTTCATATGTTCTAATATAATCCTACTTGTATTAATACTCAGGCTGTGAGGGGTAATTTAGTAATTAGCCCATCCGACCTAAACCCTAGTTTTCTTATAAATACTAAATTTGAGGCAGAACCAGTATTCCAAACTAGATACTTTGCAGGCCAGTAATGCTTTGAGCAACCTTGTGCTTAAACCCTAACCCTAACAATCTTAATGCATTAGGTATTTTCTCTCGATCGATTTTAGAGATCGATTTTGCAATTTTGATTTTATTGGCGTTTATCACTCACGACAAGGTGACCTATGCGATCGGCTTTGGATTTCTGGTTCTACAATTCTGGTTTTGATCGATTTTAACGCAGGCATATCATTCACGAAGCTTTCGTGTCAGGTGTTAATTGCAAAGTGGAAACCGCGGTTGATTCCTTGAATCGAAATTACGTTTGCGCCTTTCAAACTTTGGTTATCGTGCTTCTGTGTCTATAAAAGAGAACATCCAAATTTTGTTTATTCGTAAACAAGCCCTTTTGTCTTTTGTGTCAGAGATATTCGTTTGACAAAAGACTCTTGATTGCAAAGAAGACCAAAGTGAGAGAAAGCAATTTATTAGCTTTTGTCAGGCTGATTTGATAGATTAAAAAAAAAAAAAAAAAGCCATTAACTTGTCAGAGAATGACGTTTGCTTTTGGATTCTTTGCTTTTGATTCAATTTCAAAAGCCGAAGTGGTTTCCAGAAAGCTTTCTTCAAAGAGCATCGATTGGTTTTCTTTTTATTTTATTTTATTTGAGTAAAGGATAAAAGCAGCTTTTGGCAGAAATTTATTTTTGGGTTCGGCTATTAGTTGCGAGCAGCCAACATCTGCGCTAGTAGCTTGCATTAACGTGTATGTTACAAGTGTCGATACTGCTGCACCATCGCTATCTTTCCTCCGTTGTCTGAATTCAAGGTTCTCCATCTCAAGTGTGATTGTTACCTGAAGTATTTATTTTTATTTAAATTTTTTACTTGGGCATACAAATAAATCACTTAACAATGGAGAAACATGCTGTTCCAATTGAGATGATTAAATTGGAAAGCTTTAGTGGCTCTGAGTTCAGTTCTTGAAAAAGGAGGACTCAGTTTGGACTGAAGTACCTCAATATTTTCAACACTATAGTAAATACTTTTTCTGATTGTACGGACCTAATTGAAGCCCAATGAATAAGTGATGAGGATTTTTGCAAAGACTACCTATTGAACTGCCTGTCAGATAGGCTGGTAGAGACCTATAGTAAATATGAGTATGCAAAAGAGATTTGGAAAAACCTATAAGCCTAATTCAAAAAGGAGGAGGACCTATTAAAAACTCACTTGATTGACAAGTTTATGAACTTCAAGTTTCAAGAAGATAAGGAGATACTTCCACAAGTAACAGACTTTGAGAACCTGAGAACAAAATTTAACCAAAAAAACATCTCTGTTGTTGATGCATTCTTAGTGGGTGCAATTATCTTTAAGTTACCCTCTACCTGGCATTCTTTTAAAACTGAGATGCATAGAAAGAAAACACAAGTGGGGCTTGATGATCTCAAACGGTTCATTAGAATCAAAGATGAGAATAGAGCCAGGAATAATTTGGAGATGGTGAAACAACAATAGGCATCTGTCAATTTGGTTTAACAACCCAAGAAATATTCTAGGCAGTCCAAGCCACCTAAGAAAGAACCCCAACAGTTGGAGGCCAAAAAGACTAATTTTAAAAAGAGGGGCAAGTGTCGCAACTGTGGAAAGTGGGGTTACTATGCATCTGAGTGTAGGGGTCCTAAAAAAGGAAACACTAACACACCACAAAAGGAAGTTTACATGTTGGTGGACAAGACTGAGCCTACTAACTTTGTTGCCATGGTTGGCAAGGGTAAGGGGTTGGCCAGTACATCTTCAGATTGGTGGTTAGACTCTGGAGCGACCTGTCATGTTTGCAATAGCAAGAACCTACTCACTGATGTTGTTCAAGTAGCAGAGACTGTCACTGTTGCAAATGGAGACGTCGTGGAAGTGCTTCAACAAGGGACAGTGAACCTGGTTCTTTCATCAGGTAAAATACTTACTTTGAAAAATGTTAAAGTTTTTCCTGGTTTTGAAAAGAATTTAATTTCAATTGCAATCTTGCTTGATACTGGCATGTCTATTACTTTTAGTAGTGGTAGAGTAACATTGTCTGTTAACTCTTTTTATTTTGGATGTGCTTATAATTTGAATGGTATGTTTAGATTGAGTTTAGCTAACGAGACAATAAACCAGGTTAATCATACTTCACTTGATCCCAAAATACTACACTGTAGGTTAGGACATGTGAACTATAGAAAAATGCTCAAACTAGCTAAAACTCATAATTTACCATTAGACACTTCAATTAGATTTAACAGATGTGAAGTGTGTGCTCAAACCAAAATAACTAGAAAACCTTTCAAACTGATTTCTAGGAGCACTCAACTTCTTGAACTTATACATTCTGACATTTGTGATTTTAAAAGCTACACAACTAGAGGAGGTCGAAAGTATTTGATAACTTTTATAGACGATTTTTCTAGATATTGTCATTTATACCTGTTAAAATCTAAAGATGAAGCATTTGAAAAATTTAAAAATTTTTAAGAATATGGTAGAAAATCAGTTGAACTTGAAAATTAAAAGATTTAGAAGTGATAGGGGAGGAGAATATAAATTGACAGAGTTCAAGGAATTCTGTGCCTATGCAGGCATAATCCTTGAAACTATTGCTCCTTACTCACCTTAATCAAATGACATAGCTGAAAGAAAGAACAGGATGTTAACAGAGATGTTAAACTCCATGTTATTGACAGCTGGTATGCCCTCTTGCTATTGGGGAGAAGCAGTGTTGACTGCAAATCACATTCTAAATAGACTATCACATTCAAAACTAACTTCTACATCTTATGAACTATGGCATAACCATCCATGTAGATATGACACTCTTAGGTTTGGGGTTGTATAGCTTATGTTAGGATACATGACCCTAGGAGACCTAAGGTGGGGACTAGAACAAACACTTGCGTCTATCTAGATTGTGTAGAAGACAGTGCTGCAGACCGATTTTTGGATCTATCAACCAATCTGGTGATAGAATCTAGGGATGCCATATTCTTTGAAGATAAATTCCTCAAAGATAAAGGCCTGACCTTGCCTGGTTTGACAGAAATAGTTACAGAATCACCCATGGATACTGAACCAATTGTTTCTGACACTACTCCCACAATGCTCCCTGAATCAGAACCTAGGAGAGTATCTACTAGAGATAGAGTACCCAAGAATTTTGGTGAGAATTTTGTGACTTACCATTTAGAGGTTGATCCATCCACCTATAAGGAAGCGATGAGATCTAGGGACTCACTGTTATGGAAAGAAGCCATTGATGAGGAAATGAGCTCTTTAATGCAGAATGAGACCTGACACCTTGTTGATCTGCCTAGAGGGGCCAAGACAATAGGGTGTAAGTGGGTACTGAAGGAGAAACTTAATCCGGATGGGTCTATAACCAGGTATAAAGCACGATTAGTAGCTAAGGGCTATAAACAGGTGAGAGGGATAGATTATTTTGACATGTACTCCCCGGTCTGCCATTTGGCAATGATAAGGATTCTCTTGCCATAGCATCTATTGAGCACTATGTTGTACATAAAATGGATGTAAAAATGGCTTTCCTTAATGGAGACCTAACAGAAGAAATCTACATGAACCAACTTGAAGGGTTTGTCATGGAAGGTTCTGAAAAAAGAGTTTTTAAATTAAATAAATCTCTCTATGGTCTTAAAAACACCTAAATTATGGCATGAGAAGTTTGACAAGACAGTAAAGAGTTTTGATTTTCAAACCAGCAACTCGGATAAGTGCCTTTATTTTTTATCTGAGTCAAACATGGTCGCGATTATTTGTTTGTATGTAGACGACATGTTGATTTTAGGTTCTGATCTCTCTGTAGTGAGTGACATTAAAGAAACATTGTCCAAAGAATTCGACATGAAAGATCTTGGTGTGGTAGACACCATTCTTGGGATGAGAGTAAGCTTCAGTGAGCAAGGGATCATCCTTAGTCAGTCTCATTACATTGAGAAGCTACTTTCTAGTTGGGGATACAGTGATTGTAAACCGATTGAGACACCCTATGACTATAACAAACGATTGAAACCTAACATAGGTGACACTGTGAATCAGTTAGATTATTCTAAACTGATTGGTAGTCTTATGTATGCAATGAGTTGCACTAGGTCAGACATAGCCTTTACGGTAGGCATGCTGAGTTGTTTCACTAGTAATCCTAAAAAAGAGCATTGGGATGCCCTATCGAGGCTGATGAGATACCTTAAGGGTACTCAAGGTTATGCTCTATGTTATACTGGACATCATTTAACTTTGGAAGGATATTCTTATGCATCTTGGTGCTCAGATTTGGGAGACAGCAGATCCACCAGTGGTTATGTATTTACACTAGGAGGAGCAGTTGTAGCATGAAAATCCAAGAGACAGACTAGTATTGCTCTGTCATCTATGGAATCAAAATTTTATGCTCTAGCTTCTGCGGGAGATGAAGCAGAGTGGATAAAGGAACTGATCATGGATATTCTAATGAGGAGTTTTAAGTTAAACTCTATATCTATATTCTGTGATAATCAAGCAACAAAGACGATTGCGAATGACTCACTCTTTAATGGTAAGAGGAGACACATCAGGCTGAAATATGCCATGCTGAATTATAGAACAGAACAAGGGATTATCACTTTGATTGATGTGAGATCGAAGGATAATACAGCAGATGCCCTTACAAAGGGATTGAACAAAGATTGAACATTCAAAACTACGGGGGAGATGGGGTTAATGACCATTTAGGCAGGTCTTAATCTAACCCAGTATTATTTTGAATTATTCGAATCTCATGTAGCCTTGGTAAGCATTCGAGACAGTTTACATATTTCAAATAATTTAGTTAGGTTACTAAGTATGGGGGTTTGTGAAATCATTCCAAACTTGATGGTGTAGCAAACTTTCATGTGAAGTCTCCTTACTTTGTTATTTCAGAAAGGAATATGAAAAATGTCTGATATGTTTCAATGATATTGTGCTAGTCTTTATGTTATACCTGCACCTCGGGAGTATAATTAATTATTAATTCTTCCCCGTGACGTGTAGTTATCACTGCCACGTATGCCGGTGAGTTATTCTCACTGGTGGTCAAACCCAACTATAAAATTATTGATCATAGTATGAGTTTGCCTGTGGAAACTAGTCGAGATCACGGAGGTTGCACCTTGACATGTCAGGGGTAAGTAGTTGACCAAATTTGTTGTGTGCTTACTGCCCTCTCAAAGCCCTCGAAGTGTGGTCCAAAGGCCCTGACCTCTTATGGTGGGAACCACCTTCCTACTTGCATCGGAGGCAAGGTTACTGGCTGCCTCCGACCTTGCATCCAATGCTGCTGACAAGGACCTTTGTGGGTGAGACCCTATGGCTAAGGTACTATTGGTGTCCTGCCATGTTTGATCCTACCCAAATAGACCCTAGGTTACACTTATGAGGCCTTATCCAAATAGGCAAATAAAGGTGATTTTCTATATGAGAGAGATGGGTAGTACTATTCCTTATTCTCTTTTTCTTTCCTAACCTAATGGTGAAAGGAGAGGAGAGCTTTGAAGAGAGGAGGCAACAAGGAGGAGAAGAAGGAGAAGGAGGGGAAGAAGAAGAAGGAAACGGCTGCTGGGTTTGGAGCTTTAAAGAGGGCACATCTTGTGTATCTCGACTGTAAGCCAAGTGCCCCTTTTCCCCCTTTTTCTCTCTTTCCCCCTTGCTCGTTTGAGCTTGGGTGGTTCTTTGGTTGCAGCCCCAAGATGGGGATTTCTTTTTGGAAACCCAAAGGATTAGCTCGAGCCATGTGTAAGGGTAATTTCACCATTTAAGTGGAAAATGGAGAAGTGGGGAATATGGGTTTCACAGGTGAGGGTAATTTTGCCATTGAAAAAGAGTTACCAGATACTTAACTGCAGAGACTAACGAGTGGACTAAATTGAAATAAATTCATAAAAATAGGGAGGTGTCTGTGACATTTTGACCAAGTATGGTAAGTTTCTGAGATATTGGATAATTTTAGGGGGTGTTCATGAAATTTTCCCAAAAAAAAACAAAACCAGTAAAAAAACACAACATAGAAGGATTGAACTAAGTGGGTCCTGCGTCTGAGTGTGGAATTTATCATAAACCCTGAGAAAAGGATTTCACTGAGGATTGGAGACATCAATATGTTAAGCATTAAGATAAAAGAGAGAAAGAGAATTTGTTCTTGAGGGGAAGAAGTCAAATTAAGAATCAAACTGTGAATTTGTTCTTGAGGGGGGACGGAACAGGATTGTCTCTAGGGAGGCATGCACCCAAGATGCCGCCGGAACACCATATATAACGTCTAAATTAAGAATGAAACGTTCAATCCCATCGAAAATCTTTTACCTTGATCAATACGTATCAAGTAGTGGCGATCAGAACCGCATTGTCACAGGCTACTAATTTAGGATTCACACATCTTCTAGTCGATTTTAATTGTAAAGAGATCATTTATTTGCTTCATAGCGTTAGTGGTTCCCACCATTAGGGCCGCCGGCAATAACCAATGACATTAGGCTTCAATTTGCTTCTCTTGCATCAATTTCGTTCTCTTGTATTCCACTGGCTCTGAATGGTATTGCAAATGCCTTGGCAAGGAAGATCCTATCTATCATGTGTTTGACAAATTGGCCAAATTTTATTCATTGGCTTAAGAGACTATGTGTGTCTAAAGCTAATGGTTACACACATGGTTATCAATTTTAGTAAATCTATTTTTCACTAAAAAAAAAAAAAAAAGGGTATCCAAAGTAGTAGTGCATATAGTGCTAATATATATAGATATATTTTATCAATGTCTAATAATGGAAAGGGGCATTGTTCTCTATACCGCAACGCAGCCTGCGTCTAGGCACATGGGGGTGGGCACAATGACCACCTTGCCCCCTGCACAGTTTGCCCATGTGCCTGGGCATAGGCTGCATTGCGGCACAAAGAACATTCTCCCTAATAAAAATAAAAAAAAGATTCTAATATCATTACCAAGACAGGGTAAGCATTTAAAAAAAATAATAATTAATTTTTGCTGTTACACTTATTTATGCTCTAAGGGTTGCTGAGGCAGCCAGGAAAATGAAATAATTCATTTCCCCTACTATAGAATTTATGGGCGGTCAGAATCTGCCACCAAAGGTGCAACTTCTGTGGACCACTTATTCATCAAGCCAAGTGCAATGCTTGTGAATTTCTTTCCTGTCACCGCCAGATTATATGCATCCAACGTCAGAGGGCCATTAGGTAGGTTGCCCAACAGGTTTGCACACTTTTCCTCGTTTGTAAATGCGGTGCTCAACCACGTCTTCATTTCTTTAATCTGCAACTCCAAAGACTCCTTGGAGAATCCCTTCAGGTTGTCCATTTCCGACTGCGAGCGTTGCGTGTCAAGAATGGCCACATCGAAGCTGCTCGCGCAGATCCTTAGAACCACTGCCATTCGTGATTTGGATGGGATTTGGTGAACCTTAATGTAATCGTTAGCGTTACGAGTAGTATTGAAGCTGTATTGAACGGCAACGCGAGTGAGCTTTGAAATGCTTCCTTCCACCTCACTGGTGTGGGCAGTAAGGGTTTCGTAGCAGAGATCAGGGTACAAAGTTGCGTTGCATTTGTCACGGATAAAACTACTGTCTCTGTGATTTTTCGCTGCCGCCGAGATCGCCGGTAGAACAAAAAGGAATACTACGGAGGCTATGGAGATTGTAATTGCTGTGCCGGCCATTTTCAGGGACTCTTGAGGTAGGTTGGGGAAGCTTTGGAGATTTCCCTGAATCTGAAGCTGATCAGATGGGTTTGTTTGGACATATGAGAGGGATTTATTTATATAATTTTTTTTTTTAATTTGGAGGGAAAATATAGGGACACCCCCTCAATAATGGCCTGTTTTCACGTACAACCCCTAATCTTTAAAACCTTTTTTGAGTCGGTAAACTCCCAGTTGTTATCTAATTAACAGAAAACAAAAAGTTACTTATTCAAGAGGTAGTATAGGTTTGCAAAACATGATCCAGATCTGACGGCTGGATCTCAAGTTATGGGGCATTCCTATTCTAAATAGGAAATTAAGGAACAACTCAAAAAATTCGGAATCGATGCAGGCCTTCAGGGTTTAGAATAACAATCAATTAACAGTCTATCTTGATGATTGAACAGAACACTAAAATTAAGTTCAGTATACATTGGACAATAACACATTGTAAGTTTTCTATTTTTATAAGAACGATATATAGACGGGAGGGATATTTTTGTTTTTGTTTTTTTGGAAAGAGCAGATTCATTCATCATCAAAAAAGGAAACAACAAGATAAGGAAAATCCCTTAGCAGAACAGAGTTAAGGCAGGGGTCATTGCAGGGGAAGTCAATTACAATAGAAGAAGAAAGGGTCCTGCATGAGGAGAGGGAGTTGATAACTGCTCAACTGACTACCTCCTTTTCTTAGTATTATTCCCTTCTTCTTTCTCCATTTGTCGCTGGTTCTCATCTTCCTTTGCTTTATTCTCTGTTGTGCATCGAATCACAGCTGTTTGAGCTTGATATCAAACCTTCTTTATTATTTAGAGATTTGAGTAAAGCTTTCACAGCTCTCTTTTTTTTTTTTATTTATTATTTTTTTATAAAAAGGCTTTCATAACTCCTGTAAGGAACCTGACAGAGAAAAGGGGTTTCTATATACCCAGAGCATGCAAGGGTTGCAGTTTATAACCATCCAACATGACCAGCATAAGCTTGAATTTTATCAGCAAAAGTTATTAGATTCACGGAGAAATAAAACAACATATAAGTTATCATACTTGCATATCCATCATTTGACTCTCCAATAATTATTTTAATAATTACATATTCAATTTGACCTATGGACAAATATGCAAGGATATGTTTCATGTTATGGTCCAATTTGATATCACCTTTCAATTCGACATATTTGGTTAAATATTTAGCGACCTATGTTCTTTTCATTACGGAATATTCCGAACAAGTTCTTAGGTGACAAGCATAAAGTTTATCTTATTGATGATATTGATATTGATGATAGTGACGATATTGATGATGATCTTTATTTTTTCATTGATGAAATCAATATTGGTTTCAAGAGGAAATAGGGATTTCAAAGTTTCTATTTCGTCAATAATGAGCTATACATATATACATGGTGTACATAATATATTTGTTATTTCTTGCAATATGTATTTCATAAAATTATATATTGATTTATTCCAAATTAGCTGCACATAACATTCATGTGCTCAGATCCAATGGTTCAACAGATAACCCTCAAAAAGATTATTATATGGGGGGACAGACCAGCAAACCCCAAGCCATCATTAGAACACCATAATGTCTAAATTAAGAATGAAGGTCGTGCTTGGCGTGTTGGTCAAGTGCTCACTTGTTGAACGCTTGGTTATGGCTTCAAGTCCTGGAAACAACCTCTCTGGAAACAAGGGTAAGACTGCGTAGATTTGAGCTTCTGCAGACCTTGCTATACGCGAGAGCCTTGTACACTAGGTACGACCTTTAATGTCTAAATTACAAATGAAACGTATGTGGCCATTGAAAATCTTTTACCTTGATTTTTTTTTGCTAAGATATCAGGACTATTTTTCTTCAACAGAGACCAAAGAGCGTCCTGGCTGCGGTCTTCTTGAAGCCTCTAATATTCCAAAAGAGAATCTTCATAGAATAATGGTAGATTTTTTAAGCCAAGCAATCAGACAGCTTGAGGCTGGTCTGATCTCCACTTTGATTTTTTTTTTTCCGTTGTTGTATGACTAGAGCTTGCATCCCATCCTTCTCTGCCACT
Organism: Telopea speciosissima; assembly: GCF_018873765.1. NCBI lineage: Eukaryota > Viridiplantae > Streptophyta > Magnoliopsida > Proteales > Proteaceae > Telopea > Telopea speciosissima. Next base: position 52,927,740 of record NC_057924.1, read on the forward strand.
AGAGCTGCTTGATCAATGGCAAAGTCAATGGCAGATATATCCACTCATGCACTATCGTTGTACCAGCCCGAAGGGTTGTAGGAGCTATTGGGTCCACTGTGTAAGGGTATTTATATAATATCCTTTCATATGTTCTAATATAATCCTACTTGTATTAATACTCAGGCTGTGAGGGACAATCTAGTAATTAGCCCATCTGACCTAAACCCTAGTTTTCTTATAAATACTAGCTGGAGGCAGCAGTTTGGGTATTCCAAACTAGATACTCAGGGTGTAATGCTTTAAGCAACCTTGTGCTTAAACCCTAACTCTAACAATCTTAAAGCATTAGGTATTTTCTCTGGATCGATTTTGGAGATCAATTTTGCAATTCTGATTTTATTGGCGTTTATCATTCACGGCAAGGTGACCTATGCGATTGGCTTTGGATTTCTGGTTCTACAATTCTAGTTTTGATCTATTTTGACGTAGGTATATCATTCACGAAGCTTTCGTGTCAGGTGTTAATTGCAAAGTGAAAACCGCGGTTGATTCCTTGAATCGAAATTACGTTTGCACCTTTCAAACTTTGGTTATCATGCTTCTGTGTCTGTGAAAGAGAACATCCAAATTTTGTTTATTCGTAAGCAAGCCCTTTTGTCTTTTGTGTCAGAGATATTCGTTTGACAAATGACTCTTGATTGCAAAGAAGACCAAAGTGAGAGAAAGCAATTTATTAGCTTTTGTCAGGCTGATTTGATAGATTAAAAAAAAAAAAAAAAACTATTAACTTGTCAGAGAAGGACGTTTGCTTTTGGATTCTTTGCTTTTGATTCAATTTCAAAAGCCGAAGTGGTTTCCAGAAAGCTTTCTTCAAAGAGCATCGATTGGTTTTTTTTTTATATTTTTTTATTTGAGAAAAGGATAAAAGCAGCTTTTGGTAGAAATTTATTTTTGGGTTCGGCCATTAGCTGGGAGCAGCCAACATCTGCGCTAGCAGCCTGCATTAATGTGTACGTTACAAGTGTTGACACCACTGCACCGTCGCTATCTTTCCTCCGTTGTCTGAATTCAAGGTTCTCCATCTCAGGTGTGATTGTTCCTTAAAGTATTTATTTTTATTTAAATTTTTTACTTGGACATACAAACAAATCACTTAACAATGGAGAAACATGCTGTTCCAATTGAGATGATCAAATTGGAAACCTTTAGTGGCTCTGAGTTCAGTTCTTGGAAAAGGAGGACTCAGTTTGGACTGAAGTACCTCAATATTTTTTACACTGTAGTAAATACTTTTTTTGATTGTACGGACCTAGCTGAAGCCCAATGGATAAGTGATGAGAATTTTTGCAAAGACTACTTATTGAACTGCCTATCAGATAGGTTGGCAGAGACCTATAGTAAATATGAGTCTGCAAAAGAGATTTGGGAAAACCTAGAAGCCCAATTCAAAAAGGAGGAGGACCTATCAAAAACTCACTTGGTTGACAAATTTATGGACTTCAAGTTTCAGGAAGATAAGGAGATACTTCCACAAGTAACAGACTTTGAGAATTTGAGAACAAAATTGAACCAAGAAAACATCCCTGTTGTTGATGCATTCTTAGTGGGTGCAATTATCTTTAAGTTACCCTCTACCTGACATTTCTTTAAAACTGAGATGCATAGAAAGAAAACACAAGTGGGGCTGGATGATCTCAAACGGTTCATTAGAATCGAAGATGAGAACAGAGCCAGGAATAACTTGGAGATGGTGAAACAACAATATGCATCTGTCAATTTGGTTTTACAACCCAAGAAATATCCTAGGTAGTCCAAACCACCTAAGAAAGAACCCCAACTATTGAAGGCCAAAAAGACTAATTTTAAAAAGAGGGGCAAGTGCCGCAACTGTGGAAAGTGGGGTCACTATGCATCTGAGTGTAGGGGTCCTAAAAAAGGGAACACTAACACACCACAGAAGGAAGTTCACATGTTGGTGGACAAGACTGAGCCTACTAACTTTGTTGCTTTGGTTGGCAAGGATAAGGGGTTGGCCAGTACATCTTCAGATTGGTGGTTAGACTCTGGAGCGACTTGTCATGTTTGCAATAGCAAGAACCTGCTCACTGATGTTGTTCAAGTAGCAGAGACTGTCACTGTTGCAAATGGAGACGTCGTGGAAGTGCTTCAACAAGGGACAGCGAACCTGGTTCTTTTATCATATAAAATACTTACTTTGAAAAATATTAAAGTTTTTCTTGGTTTTGAAAAGAATTTAATTTCAATTGCAATCTTGCTTGATGCTGGCATGTCTATTACTTTTAGTAGTGGTAGAGTAACATTGTCTGTTAACTTTTTTTATTTTGGATGTGCTTATAATTTGAATGATATGTTTAAATTGAGTTTAGCTAATGAGATAATAAACGAGGTTAACCATACTTCACTTGATCCAAAAATACTACACTGCAGGTTAGGACATGTGAACTATAGGAAAATATCCAAACTATCTAAAACTCATAATTTATCATTAGACACTTCAATTAGATTTAACAGACGTGAAGTGTGTGCTCAAACCAAAATAACTAGAAAACCTTTCAGACCGGTTTCTAGGAGCACTCAACCTCTTGAACTTATACATTCTGACATTTGTGACTTTAAAAGCTACACAACTAGAGGAGGTCGGAAGTATTTGATAACTTTTATAGATGATTTTTCTAGATATTGTCATTTATACCTGTTAAAATCTAAAGATGAAGCATTTGAAAATTTTAAAATTTTTAAGAATAGGGTAGAAAATCAGTTGAACTTGAAAATTAAAAGATTTATAAGTGATAGGGGAAGAGAATATAAATTGACAGAGTTCAAAGAATTCTGTGCCTCTGCAGGCATAATCCTTGAAACTATTGCTCCTTACTCACCTCAATCAAATGGCATAGCTGAAAGAGAGAACAAGACGTTAACAGAGATGTTAAACTCCATGTTATTGACAGCTGATATGCCCTCTTGCTATTGGGGAGAAGCAATGTTGACTGTAAATCACATTCTAAGTAGACTACCATATTCAAAACTGACTTCTACACCTTATGAACTATGACATAACCATCACTGTAGATATGACACTCTTAAGGTTTGGGGCTGTTTAGCTTATGTTAGGATATATGACCCTAAGAGACCTAAGGTAGGGACTAGAACAAACACTTGCGTGTATCTAGGTTGTGTAGAAGACAGTGCTGCAGATCGGTTTTTAGATCTATCAGCCAATGTGATGATAGAATCTAGGGATGCCATATTCTTTAAAGATAAATTCCTCAAAAATAAAGGCCTGACCTTGCCTGGTTTGACAGAAATAGTTACAGAATCACCCATGGATACTGAATCAATTGTTTCTGATACTACTCCCACAATGCTCCCTGAATCAGAACCTAGGAGAGTATCTACTAGAGATAGAGTACCCAAGAATTTTGGTGAGGATTTTGTGACCTATCATTTAGAGGTTGATCCATCCACCTATAAGGAAGCGATGAGATACTACAAGAAATTAGTGCAACGACGGCACTTTGGGTTGAGCTATTACGGCATTTTCTACAAATGTCGTCATATATAAAGATATACCGATATTTTGTTAAAAATGCCGTGATATATAAAGGTATAACGGCGTTTAGGTATAAATGTCGTCATATATGAATATATAACGACGTTTGTACACAATCGCCGTTAGACAAATTAGTTTTTGTGGCGTTTCCCTAACAATCGCCACTGTAGCTTACTATTTAATAACGATTTAATATTTTTATTAATGGCGTTTTCAATAAAATGCCGTTGTATGTCACAATACAATGACATTTATAAATAAAAGCCGTATAAAATAATAGGTTTCCAAAAAAAAAAACCCCAATTCGTTTTCACTTCCCTGCGCTTAATTTTCATCTCTCTCTCAAAAACCTTTTTGTTTCCCCCGCTCTTTCCATCTCTCTCTCAAAGTTCTCTCAAAAGTATTTTCAAACTACAGAGCAGCGGTGAGTCGATCAGTTCTCTCAAATCTTTTTCCTCTCTCAACCATCAAACCTCTCTGAAATCTCTTTCAAACGACAGAGAAACGGTGAATTGGCAATTGTTGCTAGTTGAGCTGGTGAATTCGACAGTAACCTGGTGTTTCACTAGGTACGTAATAGATTGGAGGCATTCTATTAGTAAAAGATTTTGGAGATTCTCATCAGTCATACCAATTCTCGCAAGTCCCACAAGGTTCGATCCCATTCAACCCTTCTCTGCTTTTTTCTTACATGTTTTGATTTCTCATAAAGTATTAGTTCTTGTGTTTGATCTGTTGTTAGTATTTCAAGTTTTTTGTCCAATATTCTTTTGTTTAGGGTTTCTGTAGTTGAGTTCTGTTGTTTTAAATTTATTTTTTTTAATCTTAAACTCTCCTTTCTCTCTCGCTCTCTTTGTTTCTGCTTCGATTCATTCTGTGTTTATCTATGGATTTGCTTATTTAGTTTATATATGTATGAACATGTGTTTATACTGGATCATAAAACCATATATGATCATAGTTTATATATGGATTCATTTTAGACCCTGAATCCATAGCCAATCTGTTGACCTTAACTACAAGCCACCGTTTGGTAACATATTATACCTCTTTACAAACCATTGTTTTGGAATAAGAGTCGATAATGTAATATTTTATTTGGGGCGTAGTTTTTTTTTTTTTTACATTTAAAGTTGATATGTTTGATAACATTTTATAATATTAAGATAACTAATAATAAGAATAATTTTTTTAAAATTTACGTATACCGCTAGTCCTAGAATCATGTATATTTTTTGGGGATTTTCCGAATCGACACCCACACCGCTTGCTATGAGGTGATCTCTTGTTATTGATAATATGTTATTACAGGACCTAGAAGAATTCCTGATGTTTGTTGGAGACCCAAAGGCTATGTTGGGTTGCTTGTGTCTAGGGACAGGATTTATTTAGGGACTAAGATTTTCCTTGTCACCCACCTATATTTTAAGGTGTGCAAAACTTGATGGTTCAAAAGTTTTGTCCGACCAACAACCAAGGCTACGCCATCGTTCCTTTCATTGCCTTAATCTGTATTTGTAGATGAGAGAGAGAGAGAGAGAGAGAGAGAGAGAGAGAGAGAGAGAGACCCTTCCCTTGGCAATATGCTGGTAGACAACCAAACATGATAAGGAGAATTGACGATTTTCTTTATTTCACTTTACTTTTCCCAACAGATGGAGCCTTCGTATTCCTTAAATTTCACTTGTTGGGAAGCTAAACATAGCCAGAGGATTGGAGGCTAAAGAGTAAAAACCAAGGAATTTGGCATGCAGGTTCTTTGAGACCAGGTTCCTTACCTGTGGATCTGATTAGTAGGTTACTTAAGTTTTCTTTAGGGCTAGAAGTATGTTCAAAATGGGCTAAAAGGGTTCCCTTTGAAAGAAAGTATTAGAAAGGTCAAGGGTTGGTTTCTTAAGGGGTTTTAATGGAACCCTGAGTTCCAAAATCTTGATTATGTGTCGCTATTGGCCCACCCAAGCACTAAACAGATCTGAATTTAAAGGTAGTGGCAATTGCATAATTAGTTGGAAGTTCCAAGTTCTTGAACAAGAAGAAGACATAATCTTGGTATAATGGTAAATAAATCTGTGGAGGAGGGACATTGATGCAGTTAAATGTAGGATATAGGAATTTATTTCTTTGGGTAATTTTGTAATTTCATTTATTATTTTATTAATGTTGATAGAATCATAGAGATAGTGTTTGAATAAATTTTGCTTCCAGTTTTAGAAACCATTTAGGATTTCTTTTCTTTATTTTCCTTATATATGTAACCAGTTATGGAGACATAAAATTGATTGGAATTTGAATCAAGTTTTATGGCTTAATGTGCTGCTGAGAGCTACTATCATGCTATTCATGTTAGCCGATTGCTTCTCTTCCCCTTTCTTCTCACGTTACATCATTACAGGTGTTTCATCCTCCTTTCCCTTATCCTTCTTCATTATTCCTCCTCTTCTATTCTATGTTTACTTATTCTTCGTTACTGTTCTTTCTCCTTGTATTTGCTTCATTGATGTTTTGAATTATATGCAAAACTAAAATTTTAATTAGTTTTATAAATACATGAAGGGGAGGAGTGATGTAGGAAAGTCACGCACTAAAGTTTTCATACCAATTTGATGCTTGACAACCACTGGACATCCCACATCGCATATAGAACTATGGCCCTACAAAGAATCAGCTTTTTAATCCATTGAGAGTAAAAACAATCCTAAAATAACCAGACTAGCAATTAGATGGGCAAATTTAGGAGAAGGAAAAGTAACTGTTTGGGTGGGAAAAGGATTAAAACTAAAGTAAAAAGTACAGTTTGCAGTAAAACTAGGGGGTTAGGTTTTGGTATGATGGTTGTTGGCTAGGGCTTAAGGAAAGTTTGAGTTAATGGACAATTTTATTTTGCACTGTAATCCATTACAAGTAACTGAAGATAGAAAGTATGAGGAGAACACCCATATATGCATACAATAAAGGGAATTGAAATGGACTAATTAGGATTGTAATGGCAGCTTACAAGGTGTAATGGTGAGACCTAAAGACAATATCTAAAAACACACAAAATTAGATCAAAACAGTCCTAGTTGAATTACAAAGTTTGGTGATGGTGAGACCTAAAGGGTTTAAAATTTTCTGATATTAAGAAAAGATTCAGTTTGAATTACCTCCAAGTTTAAACTTCAATTCTCCTGCTTCAATGGCTTTTACATCTGGCAGTCCATTAGTAACAGCAAATTTCCCTCCATAAGATTCGGTTACAATGAATAGAGGACTCTGTTGGAGGATCTCATTCTTATAGAAAAGCTCCTTCAATGGTTGTGTTGAGACTTGAGAGAGAGAAAGAGATAGAGAGAGGCAAAGGTAAAACAAGAGATGAACAAAGCTCCAGACATCAGTTTTGGTTGTATCTACAATTCAAATTTCATCAATTCAAATTCAGCTTGTTTCTCAGCCAAATTTCGTCTATCCTCTTGTACAACCAACACATTTGATGGGCATATATGTAAAAAAAAAAAAAAATAGTGTTCATGCATATAGAAGCATGAAATAGTGATGCCAGAATGGTGTCTTTTATGGAGTTTTATTTTCCTTTTTCTAATTGCTATAATTATCATAGGTTTTAGGCCTGAGTTGTTCTGTTATTCTACATTTCGATAGTTTCCAAAGCTGCTTCTGATTTGATTTCTTGTGTTGATAGTCAATTTATGATTGATTTTAGGCCTTCTCTTTTTATAGGTTATTAAGAAAGTTAGGGTACCATCATATGGCAAGGTGCTTATTGTGCTTAACTTCTCTTTATTTGTTTTAAGTTTGCACTTGACAAGCACATATACTTACTATAATTGTGATTTTGTTCCAATGCATGTTTAGGTGATGGCTGAGCAACAGAGTTCTGGGGACCTTAATGCATCATTGTCATCGTCATCTACAAGTACAACATTCGGTTTCTAGTTTTGAATACTTAATAATTAGGCTGATTGCATTAATTGGACAGCACATTAGTCACTAATACTGTCACATTTTTTAATTGTAGGTCGTAAGAGAGGGTGCACAAGAGGCCTTTCTATCAATGCAAGGACTAGCTCTACTAAGAAAGATTTGGAATTAGACAAGCATGACATTGTAGTTGGCACTAATGCATGAGGCATCCACATACTCGGACTACTTGCTAGGATCCCAACCCTACTACCATTAAACTATCCCTGACTGGAGAAAGGTTCTGAATCATCATAAAGAAGATGCGTGGAAGAAAATTGAGGTATGGTGATATCCCTTCTTATTTTCACTATAAGATTGACCTAATTTCATAGGTAAGTATTGATTTTTTATTTGGGTTTAGACTTGTACTAATTGAATTTGTTTAATAGAAAAAATTTAATGTTTGAAAGATGCCCAACGTGTTATTTTCATGAGAATGAGCCACTCACGGCGGGATTTCAAGGCGCTTCAAAAAAGAGACAGAGAGAAAATATCCTAATTTTTATAATGCTCCCCGCCCCATCGATCCCGTAGACATTCCAACTGATCAATGGGCGTACCTCATAGGGAAGTGGACATCTCGAGGACGGCAGTAATATATATTTTTTTAAACAATGAATTGACCTAATTTTATTTTACTTAATTAAGTATGACACATATTTTAATGATGGGTTTGATATATGATAGGCAAAATCTATAGCTAACAAAAATAGGAGAGAGAACCAACAAGTGTCTCATACAACGGCCGGAAGGGTTTCGCACGTAGCACACGAGATGGTAATTTTCTTATGCACATCTCATGAACATTTGGTAATATCATAAATGGATGTGATTATATTTGATCTAACTATCATATCTCGCTTGTTCAGCGAGTTGAACACCCCGATGGTGCAGATCCTACTAGAGTGTAGGTATTTAAGAAAACCCACCAAAGGAGAGATGGCAAGTTACATAAATCGGTGACAAGAGATATCATAGTAAGTATTTGTCAAGATTAATAATGTTTATAAATTTTATGCATATTCTTGGGTATCTATTGGAATGTCCGTTGTTAACCTGTTATACATTGGTTTGTAGGATAAGTTTGACGAGAAATTGGAAGAATTGCCCCGTAAATGAGAGAGATGAGTGTTGTCCAAAATGATCTTTTCGTGGAAGCATTTGGCGTTGATCCTCCAGCCGAGTGCGGTGCAGGCCTAGGCGTAAAGCCGAGTACTCTTGGCCTTACACAAAGAAATATTGAGGAAAGACGGGAGAAATAAGAAAGACAAAGAGAATTTGCAATGATGAAGGAAGAAATTGTTGATTTGAAACATGTTGTAGCTGATCTATCCCAAATACTTCGGGGTAGAGGTAGTTCGGAAAGTTCAATTCACTTATGTAAGTTATAAAATTATAAAATTTTGTTGGTCTTTTATTTTTATTTTTATTTGAAGTACTATATATATTGATTTTGCTCACCCATTCATTTGAACAGCTGATAATTGAGGCCATTGCATAAGTTGGCTTATTTTTTGACCGTCTATCTGTACAGGTAAGCTTTCAGTACTGTCAAGATTTGAGTTTCATTTGAACTGTTGAATGGATAAGTTTTGAGTTTGATTTGGGTTCTTTTGATAGTCTTCTTCTCTAATTTTTATTTATTTATAGTGACTAATGATGATGTTGCTGGCTGCTACTAATTCTTCTACAGAGATACTTCTCTTTTTATTCTTTTTCCTTTGTAACGATGAATTGATGATACTACATGGCTGTTGCATTGCTGCTACTTGCTTGCAACTCAAGTGAAAATGAAAAATCCCAATTTGACCTTATTGGATTTGTTCATCAACTTGAACCTTGGAGATCTTTCATGCATGAAGGGTGTAACCTTATATGGATTCTCCTATATATACCTGGTTTTTCTATATAAATATCCTTTCATGTGTGAGATATTAATGTTGTAGTACTGGAACTGATACTTTGATGCAATTAAGTTTTCTGGGTTTTTGACATTAAGTTATGTTGGAGATCGATAGATATGATTGAGAGAGCTTCAGATCGAGTATATATGTATAATACATACACTATTAGAGAGTCACAGACCAAGAAGCCAGCAACCATTACATCTTCTTGAGTTGAGTCTGATCGAGTTGATGAGTGAGTGAGTGAGTGAGTGAGTGAGTGAATGAGAGAGATGATAAGATTCCAATACAGTAGTAGTAGAGCAAGTAGCAGCAATGCAGCTAGAATTCCGAGGATTCAAATTTTGGACAGCTTTTAGACACCCCTTCTAGGCAGGGCAGCAAGGATTAAAACTCTACTATGGGTAGGCAAACATGCCTTGTACGAAGAGTGCTTGGGGCTGCAACAGTTCAAGGAGACACAGCAGTTGCAGAGCTGTCCATGAAGCAACTTATTAAGTTAGGACCTGAAAATGATGATCTTCAGGTACAGTTAGCAAACATATACGCAAATGCTGGCCGGTGGGATGACGTTGAAAGGTTACGAGGAAGAGAATATGCCAGGGGACCTCAAAAAAGCCCTGGGATAAGCTTGATTCAGGTTGTGCAATAGCAGTAAGCTAAGGTCCATTATCTGCACACCCATAGATAGAGTTCATGAGACCTTTGACTTCGACCCATCTCCTTATTCCTATTACTCTATTTTTTTTTTTTTTTTGGGTACTAATTCCTATTACTCTTTCATGAGTTCAAAATATTTCAAGAATTCCGAAACAGTCAAGGACTGAGTCATTGCCCATTCGTCAGGTAAGTTCCCCACAACTTTCAAGCTGTCTTCTGGCTTCCAATCAACTCAGCTGATTCGTTCAGGCAATCTGTCAGATGCGTACCTAACTATATTTTGATCTGAGCAGCAGGAGTGTGTTAGTGGTTACCACATACTTGTTCCAGCTAAGATTAAATGATATTTAGAAGCTATTTATCAAAAGCGGGAATTTCCTAGATTTACTAGATTAAAAAAAAAATTACAAAATCGGTAGTAGTAAATTATGTTTTACATTCATAAGTTACTTGATTTAAAAAAATTTACCAAACCCTCACATGAGTAAAAAAAGTTAAATGAATAACCCAAAATGCCCCAACATCCTTCTCTCTCCTCCTCCTCCTTCTCCCGACGGAACCAACATCTGTGTTAGATTTGTTTTTTTGGACCTTCGGTTCATTTTTCTCTTCGTATTTCAGTATTTGTGTGCATGTGTATGTAAATGCATTTATTTCCTTGATTTTCATTGAATCTAAAATCGCTAGGCATTTGGGTATTCTCAGCATTTTCTGATTGAAGCAGGATTCTTGTCTCTATGTAAGCAATTCCAGGGTTTCAATAGGAAGTAATGCTACTTTTTAATGCTTACTTCTCCCTGAGACAAGCTTTAATTCAAGAAGGAACGATTAGAATGGGCAGCAAGGGGGTGTGCTCAGTGTAGGGCGCAAGGGGGTGTATGCTCGGTGTAGGGCAGAAGGGGGTATGTGCTTGGTTATTCACAATACACAACCTGATGCATTTAAGAATTTTTCTTTTCCATTTCAGTAAGGGTGCATCCCTCATTCCATCATATTTACACTTGCATAACCCTTGTATTGACACTTGCATTTAAGCATTTTCATGGCATTTCTTGTATTTAATTTTGCAACTTTCTTCTTCAACCCACCCACAGTATTTTGTGATCTTATTAGTTATAGTAGATATATACAGGTTTTCCTTGATGAAGTAGGCCAAGAAGGGAAGTAATAATATCCAAGTACTACTGCCCTTGGGTGGTATACATATGATGGTAAAACATTGGCTATCTTATAAGGTTGTCGGCACCTTATGCTTTGCTAATTTTGATAATGGCTTCCATATTTAATGCTCTGAATTTGCTTCTATGGAAACAACCCTTCTAAATCTTCTTCAGGTTTTTCTCATAGCAAGCTTTAGTTTACACTTCTTGCAAAAAAAGCTACTTCTGTTAGACCTGCCATATGCAAGCAAAAGTTTGTTGGATGGAAAGAAAAAAAGAAAATCCCTATGACTTCTGAGCTCATACCTTGTTTTGGCTGCTGTTCCTACTTTCATATATTTTATTTTAATCTTATTCTAGTCATTAAAAATGTCATTCAATTGTAATTTATGTTGCCTGTGATTGCTATGTTTTAGAGTTTGGTTTTAGACCTCAGTTCATATGTATTCTTCTCCATTCACTTCAGATCTCTTCTACCATTTCTTGTTAACCCATCCTGCTGCTTAACTCCATTGAAATCATAGGGCTGCTCGACCTTGAAATCAGCCCAACTTACCCCTGGTTATTGAGATACTAACAGTCCCCTATTACGCCCGAACCGAAAGGTTATCAAGCGGGTACTTAGTAAACTCGAAGAGCCTTTTCAATATCTATTAAAGAAAAATCACGAATATGGTTTAAAGATTTTCTTATAATTGTTATGTTAAGCACCAATTAGTGTTGGTAAGTAAAGCTTAAAAATGTCTCCTATATCAGTATAGACTTCAAAAAGCAATCCAGTAGCTGAAATATGTTGGAAGGAATGTTCTTCTAACAAAATAATTAAAATTACTCAATTGCAGTCAATTAAGCCATATCTCCATCTTATAGTATAATTAACATTATTCAATCACTTTAGGAGCAAACCACAAGGAAAGAAACAAACTGTGGTTTGAAATAGACAAGTCGAGGTAGTAATTAATTAGCCGCTTAAGAACATCTAGGAAAGTTGCACAATTCAAGGCCGAGTGTGGGCTTGAGTGTAAAGATCTGTCAAGAGGTTTTATTTATACAAGCCGTGAAGGATGGTTAATTGGATTGTTTATCTGTCCCCATAATTTTTTGTTTACTTTGTTATTGGCACTTGTGCATACCTCTTGTCACCTTCAGTCTTACTAATTAGTTTATATTGCTATTTGATGGTTTTGTGTAGGATGGAGATGGTGTTCAGGTCTTGGAATTTCACTTTTGGGCTTGGTTTCCTCACTGGGAGTATAACTTTGGTGGCTTCAGAGATCCATGAATTGATATTATTTTCTTTGCTAATTGGGTTATGAATTTTGTATAGAAGGGGGTCTCTTTGTGTTTTTTTGCAGTATCGGAACCTTGGTACTATGGATTTTGTGTAGGAGGGGATCTTTTGTCTTTTTGCAATATCTGAACCTTAAAACTATGGATTTTGTGTAGGAGGGGATCTCCTCTTTTTGCAGTATCGGAACCTTAGTACTTTAGACACTGTTTTTATTTTATGTTTAATGGATAATTTACATAGTTCAATTTATCTTGTCATTAGTAAAACCATTATTTTGTGGGATTAATGTCTTCTATATGAAACAAGTGATCGAAAAGATTAATATGAATGAATGTGTATTATATATGAAATAGGTGGCAGGATGAATCTATTATATTTGAAACAGGTTAATGGATTAGATATAGAAGCTATTTTTGTAAAAAAAAAAAAATCATATTAGCGGCATTTTTATAAACGTCGGCAAAAACAAAAAGCGAGGACCCCAAACATCGGCGTTTATTGACAAATGCCGCAATATTAAAAAGTTGTTGTCTATGACGGCACTTTTATAAACGTCGCTTTAGTATACTTATCCCGACATTTACTATAAACATCGCAACAATTAGAAATTCAGTGCCTACCGCGGCACTTCCAAAAACGTCGTTGTAGGAAATCTTCCACGGCGTTTATTAGAAAACGCCGCGATAAAGGCACCTACACAGTCATTCCCAAAAAATGCCGTTGTACAAAAATGGCAGTACCTTCACCGACATTTCTGCGGCACAAAGTATAAACGCCGTCGTATTATATGGCGGCGCTTTTTGGATCTATAGCGGCGCTTAAAAACGCCGTCGTAGAACCAATTTCTTGTAGTGAGATCTAGGGACTCATTGTTATGGAAAGAAGCCATTAATGAGGAAATAAACTCTTTAATGCAGAATGAGACCTGGCACCTTGTTGATCTACCTAGAGGGGCCAAGACAATAGGGTGTAAGTGGGTACTGAAGAAGAAACTTAATCCGGATGGGTCTATAGCCAGGTATAAAGCACGATTAGTAGCAAAGGGCTATAAACAGGTGAGAGGGATAGATTATTTTGACATCTACTCCCCGGTCTGCCATTTGGCAATGATAAGGATTCTTCTTGCCATAGCATCTATTGAGTACTATGTTGTGCATAAAATGGATGTAAAAACGGCTTTCCTTAATGGAGACCTAACAAAAGAAATCTACATGAACCAACCTGAAGGGTTTGTCATGGAAAGTTCTGAAAAAAGAGTTTGTAAATTAAACAAATCTCTCTATGGTTTTAAACAAGCACCTAAATTGTGGTATGAGAAGTTTGACAAGACAGTAAAGAGCTTTGGTTTTCAAACAAGCAAATCGGATAAGTGCCTTTATTTTTTGTCTGAATCAAACAAGGTCGCGATTATTTACTTGTATGTAGACGACATATTGATTCTAGGTTCTGATATCTCTGTAGTGAGTGACATTAAAGAAACCTTGTCCAAAGAATTCGATATGAAAGATCTTGGTGTAGTAGACACCATTCTTGGGATGAGAGTAAGCTTCAGTGAGCAAGGGATCACCCTTAGTCAGTCTCATTACATTGAGAAGCTACTTTCTAGTTGGGGATACAGTGATTGTAAACCGATTGAGACACCCTATGACTATAACAAATGATTGAAACCTAACACAGGTGACACCGTGAATCAGTTAGATTATTCTAAACTGATTGGTAGTCTCATGTATGCAATGAGTTGCACTAGGCCAGACATAGCCTTTACGGTAGGCATGCTGAATCGTTTCATTAGTAATCCTGAAAAAGAGCATTGGGATGCCTTGTCGAGGCTGATGAGATACCTTAAGGGTACTCAAAGTTATGCTCTATGTTATATTGGATATCCTCCAACTTTAGAAGGATATTCTGATGCATCTTGGTGTTCAGATTTGGGAGACAGCAGATCCACTAGTGGTTATGTATTTACATTAGGAGGAGCAGCTGTAGCATGGAAATCCAAGAGATAGACTAGTATTGCTCTGTCATCTATGGAATCGAAACTTTATGCTCTAGCTTCTGCGGGAGATGAAGCAGAGTGGATAAAGGACTTGATCATGGATATTCCATTGAGGAGTTTTAAGTTAAACTCTATATCTATATTCTGTGATAATCAAGCAACAAAGACGATTGTGAATAACCCACTCTTTAATGGTAAGAGGAGACACATCAGGCTGAAACAGGCCATGCTGAATTATAGAATAGGATAAGGGATTATCACTTTGATTGATGTGAGATCGAAGGATAATACGGCAGATGCCCTTACAAAGGGATTGAACAAAGATCGAACATTTAAAACTACGAGGGAGATGGGGTTAAAGACCATTTAGTTAGGTCTTAACCTAACTCAGTATTATTTTGAATTATTCGAATCTCATCTAATCTTGGTAAGCATTCGGGACAATTTACATGTTTCAGATAACTTAGTTAGGTTACTAAGTATGGGGGTTTGTGAAATCATTCCAAACTTGATGGTGTAGCAAACTTTCATGTGAAGTCTCCTTACTTTGTTATTTCACAAAGGAATATGAAAAATGTCGGATATGTTTCAATGATATTGTGCTAGTTTCTATGTCATTCCAAATTTGATGACATGTCTTTCATAGTATGGTGTACCATTCTAAATTTGATGATACAACATAAATCTATGACTGATATGACGAACACAGTATTTCAAATGGAAACATGGTATGATCCTTATGATAGAGACTATATAGGATCGAGTTCTTGTAAAGAAACTTGATGATGATGCTTATTGTTTTTTGATTTACCTTCAGCCATATATGAAATGTATTAAGTTCTTATTGTTGAACTAGATACTATTCTGCAAATGATTGAATTCATATTATCTTATGAAAATCATATTTGATAAATTACAAAGATTGGCGAAGATGGAGGAGAACGGTTGAATCTGGATCTCGATGATAATAACTTACTTGATGAGTAAAGTTACATGGATTGCAAAGACTTTTTCTTTTGATTATTTCTTTTGGTTTAGCTACTTGCATGTGAAACTTCGGATTTATTGTTGGGTTTAGTTTTTTATTTAAAACCCTAGTTTTATTTCTTGAAGTTTACTTATTACTTATTTGATTTATTGGATTATTGATATTCAATTTATATTGATTCAATTATTGATTGAACAATGGTTCCTATACATGTGTAATGGATATATGTAGAACATAGGAGGAGATTGTAAGGGTATTTATGTAATATCCCTTCATATGTTCTAATATAATCCTACTTGTATTAATACTCAGGCTGTGAGGGGCAATCTAGTAATTAGCCCATCTGACCTAAACCCTAGTTTTCTTATAAATACTAACTGGAGGCAGCAATCTGGGTATTCCAAACTACATACTCAGGGTGTAATGCTTTAAGCAACCTTGTGCTTAAACCCTAACCCTAACACACTGTTGTCCCACCATAATTTTCACTAACATTTAGCACCACACCACAATCAACTGACCCTTCGGTCCACCTTGAAGCTGCCTCATAGAAGACCCACCCACATCACATTGGATTGAATGTGGATCATGACCCACTAAACTAGCCATACCCGAACCATGACCCAGGGCCTGAGGAGACCCACTCACATACAAATTTGAGGTATTGCATCTTAGAGGCATCCTCCTTTGAGGATTCTGATGAGGCATATGCAATCTTCCATCTTTATTGGACTCCACCAAATTAGGAATAGAATCAGAGTCTATAAGATAGAAGTATCCTGATTAAGCAAGTCCTCTTTAGGAAAATTATGTGTCGATTTCTCCTTGCCTTCCATAACAAACTCACCCACAAATTCTCCCACAACACCATCACTGCAGACTTGAGTTCCGGCACCATGACGAGCAACGACACTAAAGCATGTCTAGGATCCATTGAAGAGACATTCCCACTAATCGAACCCGCAATCCTCTTGCCTTCAGACCTTGGAGAGGTTGGAGAATGATTACCATCCACCCTAGTAGCAACATGGTTCACACCAAAAGCTTGTGCTTGATTTCATTCACATTTTTTTTTTGTCTCTGCTTTTAATCTCCCCTTGCATCCGTTTATTGAATAGCCAACACAAAGGCGGAATACGCACTATACCATGTCATCCTCATAAAAAATTGGTTGTTTAAATCAAAACATATCCGAGGAACCCAACTGTTGCCTTTCCACCAAGATCTCATCAAGTCTTGACTCCACAATCTCTATGTCCACCAACACCCTAGCATAATGCCCTACAAAAGCCTCCCTTGTTCTTCGCTCCAGAGCCACAAGAGTACCCAATGCTTTCGCTAGAGACAATAGGATATCTAGATGCCAATATTCATATGGGAGATCTGAAAATCTCATGCAAACCAATTTGCGATCAATGTGATTTCTATTAACATTGAATCCGGACTCCAACATTTGAAGCTAACTGTCTGGCTTCCCACCCTAATGGGAATAGTGTCGACCTCACCCTTCGACTTCTATAGATCCCCGATCGACTTCCTCGACTAGCAAAAGACACCAGCGAGGATTCAGCCTTCCAATCAAAGCAAATCGAAACCTATGAATCTGATATTCATAAGCATTCTGGGGGATTTTGACATGGGTGATACCCCATTTAAGAATTGGATTTGGGAGGGCCGCTACATCATCAAGGATACTAGTCTTCCCCACTGCCTTCGTAAAGGATCTACCTCCTATTTGTGGAGGCTCTTTCGATACTTCTCCAGGAATAGGACACTCCACCTGGATATGATCACCTACATCACCATTCTTGTCCTCTCCAACCTCTTTCTCACCTTCGGAAACCCTAGCCAATCCTCCCAACATCAACTCTTCTCTTCTTTTTTCTTTTCTCATTGTGTCTTCGATAGTGTGAGACATCTCTAAATATTATTTAAATTAAAACACTTGTTCTCTAAATAATACCTTGATCAATACGTATCAAAGTAGTAGTGCATATGGTGTTAATACACTTTTTATCAATGTTAATAATAGTAATATTAAAAGATTTCGATATCATTACCAAGACGGGCTAAGCATTGAACAAAAAAAATAAAAATAATTACCAACACAGGCGAGTTGACCTAGTAACCTTAGTTAATTTTTGGCGAATAGAGAGCACAAAAATGCTTCTTTTTCTTTCTATGATCCATCATCATAAGTTTCTTTTCTAATTCAAGAAAGAAGAGGGGGAAAAAATAAACTTCATATGGGTGATATAAATGCTACTATAGGATTTTTGGGCAGTTAGAATCAGCCACTAAAGGTGCAACTTCGGTTGACCACTTATTGATCAAGCCGAATGCAATGCTTGTGAACTTCTTTTCGTTCACCACCCGATCATTTACATCCGACTTCACAGGCCCATTAGGTATGTTGCCGAACTTAGTTGCACATTTTTCCTCATTTGTAAGTGTGGTGCTCAACCACGTCCGCATTTCTTGGGTAAATGGCACCCAAAGTACTTAACGTTTTGACAAATTGTAATTTACATACCAAATGTTTCACATATTATGTTTGGAATTCTTAAATTGAATTATAATTAACTCATTTACACAATTTGTTTTCTATTTCCAACTTTACCCTTGCACATAACTTTTTTATTTTTTAATATGAAAAACTAATGGGACCCACATCAACGTCCCCTCTTCCTCCTCTCCTACAACCCCACTCCCCCTCCCCCTGCTGCAATCCAATCCAATCCCACCCGCCCCTAACCCCTGTTGTAACCCAACCCACCACCAGCAACCCCCCTCCGCTGCTGTAACCCAACCCAATCCCACCCACCCCTAACAGATAGATTAATGGTGTCATTCAGACAATTATGAGAAGATATGACTGAGTAAGAGATCAACTTGGGTACATGGACAATATTATAGAATCCTAGATCAGCAATCCATCTGTTAATATTTTCCAGAACAAACACACTATTAGGTTTTGTCTTGGCAAAGACAAACTGATTACAATGAGTCCACATGAAATATGGAGTTATTGCAATAATACCAAGAACCAATGGCATTCATCAAAAGAAATACAGGAATCAGGAAAAAAAATTGATAAAAACCAATGACATTCATTAGTAAGATTCGTAAGAAACCATTTTAATAATCTAACTTTAGTAGGTACACCATTATGCAATAGTCGCCATAGAAACACCTAAAATTTCGGATGAATTTTTAATTTCCATAAAAATTTCTAGCACTTACTATACACACTATTGGAGTTAAGGATATGCCTGGAGGCGGCATATTGGGACCAAACAGAGGTAAGTTTTCTCCATTGTTGTTGAGTTATGCAATTAACCAGATGTTATTATGTATATTGTTTTCGGTTAGAGTTTTGGTTACAAGTTGAAGCAGATGGACTAGGTCTGTAACACCTTTCTTCTCATAACTTAGTACGAACTAATGTTTTGGTTGAACTGGTGCATTATGGAGCCAATTCTTTTTTTTATACGTCCTTAATTCTTATCTAGGTGGAGACTCGATAAGAGATTTCTTCAGTAATGTTGCATAAATAGGTCTATAGTTGGATTAGCCATATATCAAATTTCAAGATATCTGATTCAATCAAATACCTTCCCGTGCATTGCAAGGCAATTTTTGTATGTTTCACTTCAATTATATATCTTGTCTTGAAGCTTTACCTCAGTTTGACTTGACTTCATAGTCCATGATCTTAATACTTCTTCAAGTCTTATTACTCCAATTAGAATGGTCTCTTGATCGTTATCGTACGTCAATGAGTAACTACAAAGCTTTGCATACACATTTATTATATTCAAGTGTTTGTTATCATCAAAACTTAGTTGTGAATAATTTGAGAATTTGAGATTATTGAATGGACAATTCCCCAACAATGTTGACCACTCAAACAATTAGAGGCTCTTCCTGGAACCGAGGTGGTCTCTGGATTCAAAACCCTTGCACGTTGAATCTCCTCAATGCGTTCTTTACACCGAGATTCTACATGGCCTAATTCCCCACAGCTATAGCAGAATAAGGGCAGCTTCTTGTACTTAACCGCAATTTCTAATAGATAACCTGATCACCTTCCTAGTTCAATGACCCTCCGCAGAGGGTTGTTCACATCCATGACGATCCGATAGCGGAAAAACTCAATTCTAGAACCACGCTATATCCCTTGAATGAGCATGGCTTTCCTTGGTGTACCCAACTTCTCAGCAAGTTGGAAAGTAAACTCTAGGGAAATCAAATCAACATGGATGAAGTGGAACTAAATCCAAAACTCTTCAAACTGAAAGGTCAATAAACCATCATCAAGCCATTTTTCTAGCATAAGGGGTTTACCTGACACCGACCATGGTTCTTCCTCCATAACAGTTCCCATGTCCGTTGGATGGCTGAATTGGAACATAAAACAATTGTTTTGCAGGGAAGATTTCGACTGGGAAGTTTGTGTTCTATGCAAGGGGAAGAGTTGTAGACGGCATGCTTGCAGTATGGTTTCCCCAACAGGACATAACCCACCAGAGTGTTAGACCAGGACAGCTCTGCTTTATCTTCTAGCTCATCGTTGACATACATAATCTTCATCTTCCAGGGAAATTGAGATATTTGGTAGCGGTGGGGTCGCATTTCTCAACAGCATGGGTGAAAGTAGGCATGGGCAAGTCGGCGTCATCGGAAACTGTGGATGATGAGACGGATAGCGGAAGAAGCCACAGAGGGTTTACAAGCACTCACAGGGGAAAAAGAAAACAACACTCACAAGTGAGGATGATTTTTTCCAACTTCAATGTATGCTCAAAGCCCTCTTTTTTTTGGGCTAAAGGTCAACAAAGGTGTAAATAAAATCAAACATTATAATTATAGGATTTACATAAAAGCATCCCTGGATGGAACAAAAGATAAATACAAGAATAATTGGAACTCTGTCTTCGGCATAGCTTACTCAACCATTGACCAATGGATCCACCTTTGATATTGCCATCAATAGAAACCTAAAACCAATCTATTATAAATCTCTCCATTATCCAAAAAGAGAAACCACAATCCAATCAAGATTTTTTTTGCAAATCGAAAGATTAAGGTCCGAGGAAGCATCACCCTTCAAATTTATACCGAGACGTACCTTGATTATCCCATATCATATCATAATAGACGATGCTAGAATACATGTCCCAGGAAAAAAGAGGATTGTAACACTGCACTTTTCTTTGCTAGAGAATCTGCAATTACATTTTCCTTCCTAAAACAGTGCAAAATTCACCAAGAGAGATTAAGTCAAAAAAAAGATTGATAGTAGGTCCATATTTGTTGAAATTTCCATGGAATGGAAACATTCAAGGTTGAAGAACTAACACTAATGGAATCGCTCTCTATCCAAAGATTATTGATGTCCTTGTCCTTATCATAATCGAAATCAATAAAAAAATGAAGAAAATTCCATGTAGTAATTAGTTTTTCGTTAAAAAAAAAGATGAGAAACTATAAATGGGGCTTATAAAAAGAGTCTCTATAAATGCCGACTGCACTTGTCAAACGTGGGTTCTCTAAGGAACAACCATCAATGTTGAGATTTATTGTATCTCCATCCGGTTTCACCAAGACTCTCTCTCAATGCCTCTCTTGTTCTCAACCATGTATACTTGTCTACAAAATTTGATCCTATCCAATCTGTCACACAGACATATGGGAGGATCAGTGGATCCCGACCTCCCCAAATTTTAAGCTTCAACACCCAACTTTTACAGTCCAATCCATTGCCCTAGTCTCAGACTTGATTGACAATGAAAATGGAAGTTGGCGTCAACAGCTTATCGATGACCTTTTTCACCCCGACGATGCAGCAAGAATCAAGCAAATTCAACTGAGTTTATTTGGGGGAGATGACTATCAAGTGTGGGGAGCAATTAAAAATGGTTTATACATAGTCAAGTCAGCCTATCACCACCTTACAAATTTGGAGGACCAGAAAGCCATCACCTTAGCCTCTTCATTTGCTCATACTAGAAGGCCTCAGATCCCTACTTCGGTTTGGAAACGAATCTGGTCCCTTCCAACCCTCCCAAAAATTAAATCTTTTATTTGGCGAGTTTGCTCAGATGGCCTTGCTACAGCTGAGGGCCTTAGCAGAAGGAAAATCCCGGTGGATCCTCTTTGCCGCCGATGTGGAAGTGTTGCCGAGACTGTCAATCACCTTCTCCTGGACTGTCCTTATGCAAAGGTCATCTAGTTTGGGTCTAGGCTATCTTTCCAACCTCCTCAGACAAAGCCTCAACTCTATAAAGTCATCCAAAGCTGGGAGAGGTTCTTCGGACAGAGGAAGCAGCTAGGTAGAGAAATAGCAGGATTTTCATCGTTCATCCTCTGGAATATCTGGCTAGCTAGAAACGAGTTCGTATTGAATAGGAAGATCATCTCTCTGACTGAAGTCATCTAGAATGCAGAGCGAGCTTTTGTAGAATTTAAGGATCAAGCTATCGCCCCTCCGAATCCTCAGGAAGTCCTTGCTCCCTCCAATTCGCCAGCTCCCACACCTCCTTGGTCTCCGCCTCCTACGGGAATGTTCAAGCTCAATTTGGATGCTTCAAGCTCTGATTCGAGGGGGCGGTCTGGGATTGGTGATTCGTAACTCCTCAGGATCGTTTATAGCGGCAATCTCAGAGCCATGTGTGTTCTCATCCATCTTGCAAGGCGAGGCGTTGGCTATTAGAAGTGGGCTTCTGCAAAGTCTTTCGGATGGGGTTGATCACCTTCTGGTTGAGTTAGATCCTATCTTCACAATTCTCATCTCCAAACTCCGGTGGAGGTGGCTAATATTGTAGCAGATATTAAGCATATATCGACTTTTTTTCTTGTCTTGCTCCTTTTTTTCACATTCACAGGAAGATTAACAGCGTGACTGACTCCTTGGTTAGGAGGGCTTTGTCCATAACTTGTAAGACATCTTGGCCCATATCCACTCCTTGGATATCTGAGTTGTGTAATTTGGATTCCTTGTGCTGGGCACGCATCAATAAATAAATTTATATTTCACAAAAAAAAAAAAAATTTCTGTTCCACAGAAATTCTCTTAAAATGACAAACTTAATAGGATGACCCATTTTAATTGGGTTGTGGTGTGTGGACTACAAAGAAACACGCCCTCAAGGAAGGGCCGTGCAAGATCTAATTACCACAATGCCCTTGTTAGTACATTTGCTTTTGACATATGTCTCAACTGTCACTGTTCCATTGGTTGTGGTGAAGCTTTCTCCTTCAACCGACGCATCACCGGACCATTTCTCATGGGGATGTGGTCGTAGTGAATGGCTTGAATGCAAGAAGCCAAGATAACAGGTGCTAGCTTTTGAGAACCATGAAATGGAATTCTTCAAGTTTGAGCTCTTCTGATTTGTTTGTTTCCAGACCCAACAAAAATCCTTCAAATCCTCTTCTTCAGTTTTATCCAAAGCAGACAAAACTATTGTTGTCAATTGGTCATATTAATCAAACTCCTTCGTCTTTGTTACAGAGCTTAGGTATTTCTGCGGCCACTCGAGAACTAGAAGAGAATATGAGAAGTTTTGTCAGCAAAGTTGCCGTTGTGGGCAGTGGAAGTAAGTAATCTGCTCTGAATCTATTAGTCTTTTTCAATTTTACGTTTTTTATTATGCGATTTGTTGATTAGTATGAAAATGTGTGTGTTTTAGTTTCAGGCGCTGTTTGTGCTTCTGCCTTGGCAAGGAATGGGGTGGCTGTCACTGTGTTCGAGTCTGCAAGAGGACCTGGTGGCAGAATGTCCCAGAGGAGGTAACGCTTAGGGGTTTTGTTTTTTCTTCCTTCCATGAGTTTCCCATAATTATTCTTTAGTTGAAGACTAATCAATTTAATAAATGGCTTGTTGTTTTTTAGGGGAGAAAAAAGATTAAAAATGGACTTGATGGAGCTGATAACTTATACAAAGTCTCCATATATTTTTTAGTTCCTTTTTTTTTTTTTTTTTTTTTTTTTCAAATTTAGATGGCTATTGTTTGATCTTTTTTAAATTTTGAAAAAATCTTATCCCAACTCTCTCCCCTCCAAACCCCCCCATAGAAGAAAAATGGTTGGGATATGGCTTTATTGAATTTGAGTTTGAGTTTACTTAATTTTTTTAAAAAAAAATTTAATTTCTTAGCTGGTATTTATTTAATTTTTTCTTTTTGAGAACATTCTCTAATATTTCTTTAGTAGTGAAGAACTTACTGACTACATTAATGGAAATTCAGATTGTGCACTCTGCAAGGTGAAATAGGAGAGTTGCCTGGTGGCCTATTTGAACATAATAAGCAAAGTGTGGTTCCTTTATTTTTACATTAAAAGACATCAGACTGTTACAGTAATCAAGTTATCAATTTTGCCTCTACAATTCCTTAGAAGTAAATTGATCCTTCCCTTGTTCTATAATTAATTTAATCTGTCTTCAGAATGCAAATTGTGGAGAATTTGAACAATATTTAGTTGAGTCAGTTGATATGGATAAGAGTGATGGGTATTTCAGGTACTTGAGATCTCCACCGAGTTGGTGGATGTTTGGATTCCTCTCAAACATGAAGTGGCCTAATTATTAATGGACTCCAAAATGCCACCTGAAACTAAACTTAATTCAAAATATCCTACAATCATTAGAATTGAAACTTCTTTAATTCAAACGGTTGCGTAGTCCTTATGAGAAGCCTAAAAGTAGATTCGAAATTTACTTTACTAATGTCTTAAACCTTTTTCTCTTTCTTCTATCATACAGTCTTTTCTAAAAAGACTTACATTTATTGCTTACCCTTATTTTTTAATTGAAAGTTTTGTTAGTTTTGTTTGTTAGTACTTTATCGTATCAAGTTTATGTATTAATATCTCTACCTTTTATGTAGGGAAATTAGTGAAGATGGTACGGAGCTCTTCTTTGACCATGGTGCTCCATTCTTTACTGTCAGCGATAATGACGTTATGGGTCTTGTTCATGAGTGGGAAGCGAGAGGCCTGGTTGCAGAGTGGAAAGAGAAATTTGGTTCTTTTGATTGTATTTCTGCCAAATTTGTTGACTTTGAAAAGGTTTACTTTAATACATGTTTGTCAAATTCGTATGAAGAAGTTTAGATCCAACATTAGGCGTTATCATTGATTTCATTAATTTTTTCCTCTCTTTGATGCATATATTTGGAGAATATCACTGATTGGATTATCATGACCCTTCGCTGTTTGGAAGTTGTGTTAGTCCATACAATTAACTTAGTTTGCTTATACCTGCTCAGTTTCTCACTTTATTTTTTTGCTAAAGGTCAGCAATTTGTATTAAAGAATAAAATGAATAAGATGTACAGTGGCTGGAAACTAAATGTAGAATAACATTATAGTTTGTCGTATAAGCATTGATGTCCTATCTTATGTGAATCTGTAATGTGGCCTCCCTAGAGCTTCCCAATTAACCACCTGAGCGACAAAACTCGGGGCTGAATCCCTCACTTTAGACCTTCTTCAGATAGCTAAATGTTTCTTGACATTTATTGATTTGGTCTTTTTGCTTTCTTGTACTATTGATCAGTTTGTGTCTCTGCCCCTCGCATCATGAAGCTCCTGGTTCTAACACCCTAGAGGCATACTTATACCAAATTTATGACTTCTACTGTGTCCATAGTTAATTCTGTTTTCCAAGCTTCCATAATTCCATTCCAGAGGTAGCACATCAAGTACTGTGCTGGACCTTCCAATTGAGCAATGTTTACATTGTTATTTACAATTATGCGTTCATGTGCTAGGCAACTCATATTTTTTGGTTTTCTATTTGTAGGAACTTATTAGCCAGTTGTAATTATTTTTTTGTGTAGATTGATATTATCTTATTTTGGTATATGCCTCAAATTTGCATTTGAAAAACCTATGAGCGGATATCATATGCAATGTTGCTCAAAAATATATATATATATATATATATATATATGCAAATTTTTCTATGTATAAGGCGATTACTGAATTGTATATAGGTTCCTTGTAGGAAGGGTCATGTAAGAAATATGTTGGTGTTCCAGGCATGAATTCTATTTGTAGAGCAATGTGCCAAGAACCTGGTATGCGTTATTTCACTTTCACCAAGAGTTATAAGAGAAATTATAACCTATAAAATGTTTCTTACTTCACTTAAAGTTTTTCTTTAGGAGTGGATGCTAAATTTGGAGTAACTGTTGGGAGGCTGGAGTGGTTGGAGGATAAAAATTCATGGTTATTGACTGGCTTGGATGGTCAAAGTCTGGGCTACTTTGATGGTGTGGTTGCATCAGATAAGAATACAGTTTCTCCAAGGTTTACTCATGTAACAGGACGACCACCACCATTAGGTATTGCTTATTTGGTAAACGAATAGATATGTCTTTTACATTTTCTGTTGATTTCTATTATCTATTTGACTAGGTATACCTGAAATTTGTTCTTTTATGAGGCAGTGTTTGATAAGGAGATCCATTTTAGAAGGCCAACTCCCTCCATTTATTGTTCACTTGCTCAGTGGTTAGAAGTCTGGATTCTCAAATTGGTGTACCGTCACATAACTTGTTGTGAGCAGATGATGGGTCCCGTTCAACAACTAACACTCTAAAATTGATTAATTACAGCCTGAAATAAATGCACTGTACTCTGTAGATTTGATTCTGATCATTTGTAACATTAAGCCATATCATCTCGCAAATGAGCTTGGGAAATCTGAATAATGATCTATACCTGCCAACTCTTAATTAAAGTGCAAGTTGTAACCTTAGGATACATTCAGGGATTCAACTCTTCCAAATTGTGTGTAATAACCTTCAGCTAAATTTTGATAAATTTAAGACATTTTGTTCTGGCCTAAAACTGCACTATTCCATCATATTAATCCGTAATGAAGAAAATCTATGTTGGTGAATGTTTACTGTAAACAAGCATGGAAAAGGCAGGTCTGGATTTGTTCGAGTCACTACCTTTCGAGGCAAAAAAAACTGATAAGGTGGGTCTTGGAGGACTTTTATGTTATACCATGTGGTTGGAGCATACCCTCTGTGTTTACTGCCTCTAGTAACATTTTCTGAATCATAGGCTCTCCATGTTGTGTGACTTGTTGTAATCATAAATCTAAAATTCTTGAAAAGGAACCACGAAAGGGAGGGAAATAAGTGGCATGGTGTTTTCCCAAAGAAGAGATGAGTGAATGAACGTGGACCACTTCATAGATTTGAGCTCCCTAGTTTCCAGTCAGTTGTGCACTCATAATGCAAGTTTACATGAACAATTCTCTTTGACTCTACTAGACCAGTCTGACCTAGTAAATAGAAACTCAAATCATAATCTGTTATTGACTGTTTATTGATTCTTTCTGTTATGTGCACAACTAGTACAATGTAGCATCATATTAACACCATGGTTTTGGCCTTTTCAGACGTGAGTTTGGCTCCAGAGTTGGCGCAAAAGTTGAAAGAAGTTCCTGTTCATCCATGTTTTGCTCTCATGTTGGCATTCTCTGAACCCTTGTCTTCAGTAAGATATTCATTGTGAATTTTAAGCCTGAATTGTTTGTTCTTTGTGGTGCATGTGACTCAAACTAAAATTGGAAGCACCTCAGTGGTTATCTGGAGTGACCTTGATTGTAATAATTGGGCAGACCTAATCGTTCAAGTTATCATGTGGCACACGCTTGTTAAGATGTAGAGTCTGGGGAATTTCATGCAACAGACCTTGTATAAAAACCTGTCTTAGACTTTTAAACAATTAATGACTAGCATTCACTTAAAAAAAAAGAAAAGAAGAAAAGGTCTTTATTCCCACAGTTTTGGGGATTTTCCAATGAAAAGTAAATAAATTTCTTACTCTTTGGAAAAAGGAGAAAACTATCACATGTCATTCTTTTTATGTTTCTGACCTGATTTTCTTATTCTCAATTTTGATCATCAATTTATTGAACTTATGTACTCTAATAAGCTTCTGCTTAATACCCCATTCTTGGTTTTTTGCTAGCCGAAAGTCTGTAATTTTATTTAGCTTAATTATTATTATTGTTATTCCCTAGGTGGGAAATGAGATTCTTTCCTATTGTTCAGGTACCTGTAAAAGGCTTCTCATTCAAGAACTCTGATGTTTTAAGCCAGGCTCTCTGTGACAGCAGCAAGCCAGGGCGTCCTCAAATGAGGTATATGCAAATTGCAATTGGTAGTGCCCATCAAATGTGTGGATTTGTGTGCCATCATTTATTTTCATTGCAAATTACTTGATGAGGATAAAGATCATGTTTTCCTGATTCTGTTATTTAATTATTATAATTGCCACATTGGTTGCAGTGAGTGTTGGGTGTTGCATTCAACAGCTGAGTATGCAAAGGGTGTCATTTCCCAGACTGGTCTTCAAAAGCCTTCAAATACAACATTGACTAAGGTGGCTGAAGAATTATTCCAAGAATTTCGAAGCTCTGGACTTCATCTTCCTGATCCATTCTTTGTCAAAGCTCACAGATGGTCAGTATATCAAACATCCCTCCATTGTTTGTCACCATGGCTCCATTTGATCAGGCTTTATGATGGAGGCCATCTTAATACTAAGATACAAATCAGGCCCTTTTTTTCTTTTTTTTGGAAAAATATTCGATCATATGTAATGGAGATTTTTTCCATTACATTACAGTAAGATAATATGTTCTATTTATAGTTGTCAAGGAGAGTAGTCGACCCAAGGCGTTGGAGGGGTACCTAAGAGACAAGAAGGCAGCCTAGTTGTCGCTTAGGTACCCTAGGTGTGCAGTATATAACCATATGTAATATAGCAATGATAATTTTATATAATTAATGGTCATATGCAAAGCCATATCAATGCAATATGATATAATTATTCTAGTAAAGACCTAATATGAGAATCCAATCATATTAAATAAAACATAGGATATAAGAAAAGCATATTCATGAAAAAGCAAAGCAAAGCAAAACATAAATAAATGTAAACTCGTGAAGTGTCAACAAGGCATGTTGTTGCCTTGGACCCAAGAAAGAGCCTGGATGCTTAAGTGGCACACCTTGACAATGATGGTTCTATTTGGTTCCTAAACAATTCCCATCAAATATTTTGCATTGAGACAAATATAGCCCAAGGGATTACCCTATTTTTCGTGGGTGGTTGTGTCAAAATATAATCCATATATGAGATGTGCTGTGGATTCATAGTGTATGGAATTAGACTTCAAGACCTTAATTCTAAGGCCAATATCCTTACAGGCATCCTATGATAATGTGTGGCATGTGTTGAAGATCTCATAACAGTGAAATGCACCTGTATGCATTGGAGTGTTCTAGTTTAGCATCCAGTAGAAAATGTAAATACATAGAACTAGCAAGAGGCATTAGGTTTGGAAATGTGTTTGGTTCTTTTTATGAACTAGCAAGAGGCATTAGTGCTCCAAAGTGGCGGTCCCAAGTCCAGTATTTTGGTCCTAGTTAGGACATAAAATGTTTCAAGTACATACAGCTCCGGCTCTAGGTCTGATTCTCACTAGCAGATCTGGTTGGATTCATGATGGAAAGGATCCATGTCATCCAGGATCCAAATGGATCCTAGATATGAGTTGAATTGGGTTTGGATCTGGACATTTATGCTTAAACTAGGTTTTTTATCTGTGGCACATGCATTGGCCCAGCCTGTGATGGATATCAATCTGGTTCTTAATTTTACATAGAGATCAAGGCCCAGATCCAGGCTCAGAGTTCAAGTTTAAAATGTTGACATCCAAACCCATTCAAAATGGATTCATGTAGGAAAGTCTGATTTTGCTCCTTTGTATGCCTAGTCCTTCTAGTGCTTGGGTTATAGTAGGGGTAGTTGAGTCACTTTATTTTGATTGTTGTTAGAATGGGATTCTAGTCCGAGGGAAATTTTACATGTATGTAAGGCTTGCTTCACTCCCAACTAAAGAGAGTGTTCCACTGGAGGATACTTCTGTTGTTTCAGGCCCTATCACTAAAAGTAATAGGTTCACATGGGAATGACGAATGTACTAGTCAAGGGAGAGGAAAAGCACATAGGGGGGAAACTCTTTTGGGCTGTTGAGGGCTTTCTTGCAACATCAAGGACTTGATGGGGGTGGGTTAATTTGTATTGTTGGCTCTTAATTTGCTTGGAGGGAAGAATGAAGCTGGTGCCCTTTGGGTACCTTTTTCAGTTCTTGAGCCACTAGACTTTTATACTTACTTCAATTGTCTCTTTAAATAAATTTGTTGGTCAATAAATTTATTTATTTATTTTGGTTGAGAACAAATGTTAAGATCATATTCTGGGACTTGCATTAAATACGTTTACCAAATATTTATGTTGAAAATGATATTTATAGGAAGTCCATAGAACAGAATCAAAACATTGAATGGAAATTTTCATCAACTGTCTTTACCATACATCTAGATTCCTAAATGCATTACCGTCTCTCTCTCTCTCTCTCTCTCTCTCTCTCTCTCTCTCTGTGGGTGTGTGTGTTGTGTATCCATGCATATCTGTGCCTATTGAACACTTGTTGTTAGCAACCCACTATTGCTATAATTAGGATTGCTACACCTAGCTGTCTACAATGAATTCTCTCCCCCATACTCCACTGCCATCACAAACAGAGCCCGCTACAATGTGTCTAGCAATTTCTTTAACATTTTTCGCTTGATAAAAGCAACAGATTATATTTGATAGATATTGACATCCTTCAATTGTGTAATTATGTACAGGGGTAGTGCCTTTCCAGCTGCTGTCATAGCTGCAGAGCAGAAGTGCCTTTGGGATGGGGAAAAGAGGCTGGCTATCTGTGGAGATTTTTGTGTTGGTCCAAATGTTGAAGGTGCAGTTCTTAGTGGCATGAGAGCAGCTGCAAAACTACTAGAGATGTTCAGCTGCTTGTGATGCCAATGGACTGTCACTGATACATTTTTGTGGGTACATTTTGCATGCATTTGGTGCTCCAGCTGTAGGATCAATATTTACTTATCACAGAGAGAGAGAGAGAGAGAGAGAGAGAGAGAGAGAGAGAGGATAAGAGGGCATCTTCGAACATTCTGGCAGTTGTTGCGGGGTCTTTTTGGCAATGAGTAGCTATGTTACTGATGGAGTTTCTGGATTAATTCATGAAAGTGGTGCTCGTGCCAATTGTGGAGGAAAAAACAGATATTCCTCATCAATTGAATCTCCGCCTGAATTTGTTTTGACCTAATTTCACATTGCAATTCAGGTTCCTGACTGAAACTCAAAATCCTGCATATTCAACAAATAGTATTATCTCAAACTATAGCATTGCAAATTATTTGTTCAGGTAAACCCAATAGGATGGTGTATCCTCATGTACTTACCAGCTGACTTGTCCCCTTAATAGGTGAGTCTGAAGAAGATATACCCAAAGAGTTTCTTGTGGGAAAAAATAGAAGTAAAACTAAAGTGTAGGGGGAAAAAGAAATTATAAACTCAGATTTGGATTCTGTGCAATTGCCATTGTGGTGTTGGGTTTTTGTGTTTATAGACCGGTTGAATAGAGTTGGGTCAATGGTCTACTTGTGTTTTCCATTGGGGTTTTCTAATGGAAATGGGAAGAGGCTTCCAAGAGAGTGGAAAAAGATGTCTTCCAAGGGAGTGAAGTCTAAAAACACGACTGAAGATAAAGTCGAGGTACTAGAAGGGCGTGGGCAGCTGCCTTAGGATGAAGACAAAATTGAAGTACTAGAAGAGTGTGGGCAGCTGCTTCTGGATGAAGACAATGGTTGAGGTACTCGAGGGGCATGCTGTATGAAGTTTGTTGGGTGTTCTGAGAACAATGTGATCTGCATGGAAATGTTGATTTGAAATCAATTAGATGGTAGGATCTACTAAGTTTGAGGTGGAGAAATTTTCATGAGGGTGTATAGAATGAAAAATAGGGTCGAAATGGTGAGTGTCGGTCATTCAAGGGACTAACATTGAGGGTGAGCAAGACGAAGAATGGGGCTGAAGTTGAACTTTGATTGATCTGAAGAGGGATCAAGGCCACGACTAGGGGTGGCCGTTCATTTGAGCTTCTAGTATTGCGGATGTGCAGGGTAAAAAATAAAATTGAAGCTAGACTTTAACTGGCACAAAATAGGACCCAAGCCATGACTAGGGGTAGTCGTTCATTCGAGGGATTAGTGGCGTTGGATCCATGCCATGACTAGGGGAAGTCATTTCATTTGAGAAACTAGCAACGTTTGATTCAATGCACAACTAAGAGTAGTCGTTCATTCGAGGGACTGGTAGCATAAGATGTAGAATAAGGGTAAATTACACTGACCTCCCCTGAGTTTTTCTTTAAATATATAATACGATCTTCCCCTGTATTTTCAAAATGGGAAGCAGTTTTTTGTACGGGAGTGTGGCCTACGCCAAGACTCCCATGAGTCTATCTCTCTCTTCCTTAAAACAAGGTGGCAGAGGTGTCTTTTCACATGGGGAGGAGAGAGATAGACTCATGGGAGTGCTGGCATAGGCCACACTCCCAGACAGAGATCTTTTTCCCTTTCAAAATATACAATCAATCCCATTTGACTATCACTGGTAACGGAAAAAAACAAATTACTAATTTAAGCTTTCACCTCACCCCCTGTGGGTAAATGACACTTAGGGTAACCAATGTTTGGAGAAATTGTATGTTGAGTAACTACTAACATTTGAGAAATTGTAATTGGGTTACCTACCTATTTCTGTTTTTTCAATTATGCCCTCAATCACCACCACCATTGCTACAACAGTCACCATGGCCATCGCTACCACCACCACTGCTGGACCATTGTTGGACGCCTACCCTCCTTTGTTCCTTCCCCAAACCTTCATCCCTGCTTCCCTGCAAGGCCGCAATCCCACCCCACCTTACTCATTCTCCCTCCCCTACAACTACCTAGGTGGCCCAACCCCACCCTCCCGTCCCCGTGAGCACCCCCTGTTCCTCCCCAACCCCCGCTACTACCATTGCTGCTGTAAGCTCCATCACAAAATCTCACCGCAAACCCCTCCCCCCTTAGCGATCCTTGTAACCCACCCTCATCGTTCCCCACTACTACATCTTGGTCTGCCACCATCCTCACCATTCACTGTATCCCGCCACTTCCCCCCTTTTTGTTTTTCTTTTTACCCACTCTTTCCCTCCTTTACAACTCATCTTATATCCTTTCCCAATTTTTATTGTCCATTTGAATAATTTCTTTAAAGAATTCATTCATTTTACTTGTTTTCTTCTTGGCGGATTCAAAATGTTGCAAAATTAGGGAATTCTGACTCGATGGTCTAATTCTCTAATCACATTACTGAAGAGCTTGGGTTTGATGCAATGAATAGATCGAGGTTCAGATTTTGTTAGTGGGGGAGGGGGGGGAGGAGACCTCATGCTGCTGGCTTTACCGTAGGTGGGGCTGCTTCTTCTCTGGTGTTTCTACCTAAGAATGCCAAGTTTTTGTTTCGTTGTAAATTTTTTTTCTCCTTTTTAATGAATCTTTTTAGCAACAAAGAAATTTCATGTGGTGGGGGAACGCTGACAAAGGAATGTACAAGGTTGCTTGGGACTCCATTTGTTTACCTAAGGAGGAGTTATGTGTTGAGGCTGATTCGAATTTTCTGTGATTCGGACTGAGGAGGCGATTTTCTGAGCAATGGATACCGCGACCCCCCCGTTAGGGACCCCTGTTAGGGACATCCCCTTCCCCCCTGATGCTTCTAGGTCTTGGGCTAGTCTTCTCGGTGGTGACAACAGTAGGGATGAATCTGTGTCCATCCCCTTCATCGGGCCCGCGATAGTTAATGGTGAGAAGGTAGCCTTTTGCCCGGCCGATGATCTGGATGAGGAGAAAGCTCGCGGGGACGCTGCCTTGGTTGCCTATGTTTTTGGGCAACGCCCATCTTTCTCTTCGATGAAACGTTACGCCTTGGAAAAGTGGGCACATGTTGGAGCAGTCGAGGTCTACGGGTTGGAGAGTGGAATATTTATTTTTGACTTCCAAGATGCTTCTTTGAGTAGACAGATATTGAATGAGGGGCCATGGACCCTGGGTTCTCGGCCCTTAATCCTTAGACCTTGGTCCTCGAATGTTTCTCTTACAAAGAAGGAAGAGACCCTCCTCCCCCTTTGGGTGAGACTGTACGGGTTAAATTTACACTTCTGGGGCAACCGTTCACTTGGATGTATAGCTAGTGTTATTGGTAAACCCATTTGCATGGATCAAAGAACGGCCCAACGAGAACGTCTTTCATTTGCAAGATTATATGTTTTAGTCAGTGCAACGGATGGCCTTCCAGACTTGATCCCCATCTCATTGGAGGATGGCTCGGTCCTACAGCAACCGATCGTTTATGAATGGGCTCCCCCCCACTGCAGCGCATGCAAGGTCTTTGGCCATAGTACCAGCTCTTGCCCTCACACGATGGCTACCACTGGAGTGTTGGAGGCTGAGCTACCAAAGATCGGCCAGACTAGTGCAACCGACTAGAAAGATGGTAGCAGGTGGCGAAATCGTGGAAAGCGTGCTAAAACCTCTTCTGGTGATGGTGGCGCCGCCCTTGGTGATTCTCGACCACCTCCCCCCCTTGTCGCAGCTGATATGGAAGCTCTCCCTACTTTGGAAAGAGAAGATTTTAGTGATAAGCCATTTTTGGAAGTTTCCAACTCCAGTGTGCTGGTACCGGTGGGCAAGGAAACTCCTCGTCAACCCATGCTGATTATGGAAACATCCAATCCTAACAAGAGCACGTGCATGAATGGCTCGCCTTTTAAAGCAGCAGTTTCTATTCAAGGCATTTCTTCCTCGAAGATTGCAGTTACTCAGGACGTGGGTGTGAGCGATGGCCATGCAAAAAATATGGAGGGGATTACACTAGTCTCGGACTGCGTGGGGACGTTGACCTCCAAGCCCTCTGCTGATGTGGCACCCCAGGGGGTGGGTCGGGTGGCCAAAGCAGCCCCAAAAGGGGGGAAACACAAGGCCCATGGGTCACAACTGGAAAGCCCTACCAAGCCTCGTCCACCATCTTCGAATCGCTTTGCCGTCCTCTCCAACCCAACCTTTAATGGAGATGGTGTGACTGTGGTTGATCATGGTGGTGGTCGCATTAGAGAGAGAAGCCCGGGAAGGAGGAGACCTGTGCAAAACTCCTCCCCAGCCGGTTCCTTATGATTTACATCGGTGCTTGGAATGCCAGGGGCATCAATGACCCCAGCAAAAGAAGAGTTGTGGTTGAGTGGGCTGGTAGTAATAAACTTGCAATCTTTGGTCTTATGGAAACCAGAGTCAGACTTACAAAATTTGATCACTGTTTCTCCATATTTCATAGTCATTGGAGATGTTTAAATAATTATCATACTTCTGATGATGGGCGCGTCTGGGTGCTTTGGAACGATGATTTAGTGGAGGTGAATCACCTGGCTACACTTTCTCAAGTGATCCACATTCAAGTGAAGATCAAGACTTCTCAAGTTACGTTCGTTTCCTCCTTCGTCATTTCAACAGTACTTTGGGAGACCCCTGGATTATCCTGGGTGACTTTAATTCTATTAAATCCCCCAGTGAAAAGAGGGGTGGCAAGCCGGTCACTTCTAGAATGACTCAGCCTCTTGCCGATTGCATGACTGACTGTGACCTTATGGATCTTAAAGCCTCGGGTTGTAAAATGACATGGAGTAACAAAGGCTTGGGTTCCGATCTTATTAGCTGCAAGATTGACCGTGTGTTGGTTAATTACCATTGGATAAGTGCCTTCCCTTCTTCTATTGCCAGGTTTCAGCTTCCAGGTGTCTCTGATCATAGCCCCATGGTCGTGCAGTCTGGCAACTCCACAGGTGCTCGGGGGAAGCAGTTCTTTTTCTTTAATCATTGGGTTGAACATGCAGATTTCAGACCCCTTGTGATGCAGGCTTGGTCTGAACCGGTGTCTGGGTCCCCTATTTTTGCTCTTATGGCCAAGTTAAAGAAGGTGAGGCTTCGTTTGAAGAGCTGGAGTCGTTCAGTTTTCCACAACTTAGACGGGCAGATACGCAATGTAAGTGGCGAGTTGGACATGATTCAATCTTCCTTGACTCTCTCTGCTCCTTATGACTCCCTCATTCTAGCAGAGAGATCCTTGTCTATTAAACTTAGACATCTCATGTCTACTCGCGAGGCTGAGTTGAGACAACGTGCTCATGTCCGTTGGTTGGAGAACGTGGATGGTAACACTGAATACTTTCACCGCTCTCTTAAAACGAGAAGGGCTAGGAACAGGGTCTCGTCTATTCTTGACTCGAATGGGAATCTCCTCATAGATGAAAATGAGATTCGGATCGAAGCAGGCCATTTCTTTGAGAATGCTTACATGGGTTCCCCCCCCCCCCCCATTATCTGCTTTGAACTCGATCTTCCCTTGGATCACTCCTTAAATGAGATCGAGGGTGGTCTCCTTATTCAGCCATTTTCTAAAGAAGAGATTAGAGGGGTGCTCTTTGAGGCTGACAATGACAGTTCCCCAGGGGTTGATGGGTTTGGCGCCCTCTTTTTCAAGAGTACGTGGGAGATTGTAGGTGATGATCTTTATGATGCCATTATGGACTACTTTGAGAACCTGTACCTTCCAGATCAAGTCAGGTCATCGAGATTGACTCTTATACCAGAAGGAGATGTGCAAAATTCCTTTAATGATTTCAGGCCCATCGCTGTTAGCACCCTTATTTATCGTTTCATTGCCAAGTTACTTGCTAACCGGCTTAAGTTGGTCCTCTCTAAACTCATCAGGGTCAATCAGTCAGCTTTTATGGAGGGGCAGTAGATCACTGACAATGTTCTCCTTTGTCAAGAGCTCCTTCATGGGTACCATGGAAATAAGGGGATGCCTTGCTTCGCCGCAAAAGTGGATCTTTGGAAGGCTTATGACTCTGTTCAGTGGAGTTTCCTTTTCACCCTTCTCCTGCGGCTGAATTTTCCCCCCCGCTTCATCAACTGGATTTCCCAATGCATTGTTAAGCCAGGTTACACCATTTTTATTAATGGCGCTTAGTCTCCGTGCTTCTCTGCAAATAGGGGATTAAGACAGGGCTGCCCTCTGTCTCCCTTCCTTTTCAACATTGTCTTGCAGGTGTTCACTGATTCCCTGGCGGTGGCGGCTGAAACAGGGGGTTTTGATTACCATCAGTTCTGTGAGAAACCTAAAATCACCACAGCCTGTTTTGCTGATGACCTATTTATTTTTGGAAGAGCCTCTCGAGCCAATGCTATTCTCTTACACATGGAGTTTGAGACTTTCTCTTCTTAGTCGGGGTTGTCCATTAACCAGAGTAAGTCTGGCATTTTTTTCTATAATTGCCCGTCGGAGATCATGGCTGTTTTCCATCATTATATTGGGTTTTTGACTGGCCAACTACCCATTAAATATTTGGGTGTGCCGTTGGCTTCTAAGTCCCTCGAGCATACTGATTTTATCCCTCTGCTGAACAAAGTCGAAGATCGTCTTACCACTTGGAAAGCAAAGACCCTCTCTTATGCAGGTAGACTGACTCTCATGAAATCAGTCTTGATGGGGGTGCATTGGTTATTGGTTGAATTTCTTCCCGATCCCTCTTGCGGTGCTTTAAGAACTAGAAAGGAAGATGGCTAAATTCCTGTGGTGGGGGAACGCTGACAAAGGAATGTACAAGGTTGCCTGGGACTCCATTTGTTTACCTAAGGAGGAGGGGGGCTTGGGTATTCGCAAACTTGGCGAGTGGAACAAGGCTGCGCTTATGCGGCATGTCTGGAACATTGCGGCTAACAATGACACCATGTGGGTTCGTTTTGTTAGACACAGGTGGCGGAAAAGGCATAGCTTCTGGTCTCTTCCTTCACCAGCTAAATGCTCTCGGACTTTCAAATATATTCTAAATATCCAATTGGATACCATCCCCCATGTAAGGTACCTGATCCAGTCGGGTAGTGAGACTAACCTTTGGTTCGATCCTTGGCTGCCCAATGGTCCGATCTACAAGCCTGGAATGATGCTCTCTGAAGCGGTGGGTCGCTGCATATATGACTCGGTGGACTCCATAATGGTTGATGGGGAGCGGTGGGATGATAGTGTTTTGGATCCGATCCTTCGCGATAGATGGCAGGAAATCTCTTGCACCAGAATTCATGGTAGGCTGGCGTCTGACTTGCTCATTTGGAAGGCTAGTTCAAGTGGCCTCTTCTCCCTTCAGACTGCTTGGGATAGTATCAGATTGGGGAAGCCTTCGGTTCCGTGGTGTAAACTGATTTGGTTCCCCTCTTCCCATCCGCGCTTCTCCTTTATTGTTTGGCATACCATTTTGGGTAGGCTCACCACCAAAAGTAGACTTGAAGCCTGGGGATTGACTAACGAGACTTCTTGCCCTCTCTGTAAGGCTGCTAAAGAGACCTTAGATCACCTCTTCTTTCATTGTTGCTTTTCCAATCAGATCTGGAAGAAGATTCGTAGTGTCAATGGCTTTTCTCACAGTATCCTCCCCTCCTAGCATGAGGAGGTGAATTGGGCATGCGATCACTTTACTGGGGATTCTATTCTGAACAACATTCGTAGATTTAGCTTCAGCGCTATGGTCTACACCATTTGGAGTGAGAGGAATAGAAGAGTTTTTTAGCATAAGGAGTTGGCCCCCGATCAAATTCTTCATCAAATTATTTGGGATACCAGAGCTCGTTTTTCTGGAATGAAGGAGATGATCCCTGATAATGCTACAAATACATACTTTTTCCTCCGTTGGGACATTAAGGTGGACTTCTCGATCAGACGTCCTTCGCTTCACTATTGGCTTAGACCCCCCTCCGGTTGCATTGATATCAACTGTGATGGTTCGGTTAGGGGTGATTAGGATGGATATGGTACTCTGGCACGAGATTCGATGGGAAGTGTTCTCTTTGCGGTGGCTGGGGGCGCTAGTGACAACAATGTCTTACGGTTGGAGCTGGAGTCTATTCGGTGTGGCCTTTCAAAAGCTTTCTCCCTCAGACTTCACCGTGTTCATGTTAGATCGGACTCCCTTTGTGCTGTCCAAAGGATTAAGGGCTCGTTCAAACCTCCTTGGTACTGCCTTGGTCTTTTAGAGGACAGTCGGTCTTTGAGTGAGAAGTTTACTTGCTGCACCTTTGTTCATGTGTTGAGAGAAGTCAATTTCTGTGCGGATTTCCTGGCTAGTTTCGTCCCTTCGGACCAGGAAATCCATCTCGACCCTAATTGCCTCCCTTCGGCTCTTTCCCGTCTTATCGGGGCAGATGCCAATGGAAGGAAATACCAACGAATGTAATTATTCTTCTTTATTCTTTAATTATAAAAGCTCCTTTTCTCCACAAAAAAAAAAAAAAATTCATTTCAATCGTTTCCTTTACTATTGAGCTCGTGCATTTGAATTGTTTCCTTCTTCAATTCAGTGGTTTCCTTCTTGGTGGATTCGTTTGAATTGTTTACACTTATAACATTTTTTTTTTAAAACACGAATATTATCTGGGACTTGGGCAAGACCCTAAGCTTTATTAGAAATCAAAATAAGGAAGTACAATGAGGGGGCATAACCTGCATTACCCCAGCCCAAGGAGAAAAGAAAATCTCTAAGCAAAAACCAAGGAAACTAAACCCCAAAACCCCATAAAAAAAAATACAATTAAATACGGAAGACTGGTAAACCAACTTTATCCTTCCAAACAATTCTGGAGAGGTCTTGTGGAAAGATTCCGATACACCTGGAAAGAAGAGCAAACCATTGAGTCAGAAGCTAAATTAGCTAAGAAGTCAGCTACATGGTTTACTCTTATAACATCGAAAGTCATCCTTCCTCGCAAACATAGCAAAGTGGAGATGCTAAGCTACCTCAGATTAGCTGCACAATCTGCTTCCCTGTAGAAGTAAACCTAAAGTAAGTTCCAAATGAGCAAGTAGAGCTTGCATGAGTTATGTACAACAAAAAAGGGAAAAATAGGAGAAGATTGAACAATATGCAAGAAAGGTACATCCCTTGGTCCATGTACACCACCCGGAAAGGGCAATTCCTTCTTAGACATGCTTCAACGTACATATGGGTCCAAAAAGTGAGAGCACAATGTATTTGACCTTTTCATTTTTTAAACTTTTATCCATCAATCAATTAGTATTGAGAGAGAGAGAGAGAGAGAGTATGCCTGGATGCCTGCATGCCACACACCCTGCCAATCTCTAACTAAGATAGGACAATGCGTGTGGCATACAGGAAGCCAGGCATAACCTAATTTACCTTGCATCTCTGAACATACTTTCCCCCTAACAAATATGCAACAAATTTTTTTTTATTTTTTTTTATTTTTTTTTTGGTTTTGAGAGAGTGAGAGAGTGAGAGAAAGAGGTGATGGTGATGGTGAATTGTATGGACTCTGGAGCTAGAGCCATGATCATTATTTTTGCAACACTGTTTCCCTCACAAATTAACCTACAATGACAAATGAATTTAACTTCAAGAGAATATTGGTGCTTTGTTCAATGGGAATGTCTGTTTATATAATTGGAGACCTTTGCCATATTTAGTGCTACATTTAATGATAAGATCTCCATGGATATTTTTGTTCAATGGGAATATCTATTTTATATAACGGGTGTTGTTCTTTGTGCCACAGCGTAGGTTGCGCCCAGGGAAATGGGGGTGGGCACAATGACCACCTGCCCCCTGCACAGGCTGCCCATGTGCCTGGGCGCAACCTACGCTGCAGCACAGAGAACATTGTGCGACCTTTCCCATATTTAGTGCAACATTTAATGATAAGATCTCCATGGATATTTTTGTTCAATGAGAATGTCTATTTTTTATAATGTGAGACCTTTCTCATATTTAGTGCTCATTTAATGACAAGATCTCCATGGATTTTTCCGTTCAATGGGAATATCTGTTCCATATAATGTTAGACCTTTTCTATATTTAGAGCTACATTTAATGACAAGATCTTCATGGATATTTATCCATGAAATAAATAGGATTGAAGGCATTGCTTTCTCTAACTTCTAGAGGGATTCTCTTTTGACAGGATTCTTATCATCATCTAAAGGGTCAAGGTGGGCTTACCCTCAATTTTCACAATTATTTCCACCCCCCCCCCCTTTTTTTGGCTAAAGGTCAGCAAGTACAAAAAAACAAATAAAAAAAGAGAAATATTACAAGATTAACTTCCAGATAAATTCCACAGAAAATACAGAAACAAACAAAAAATAAACAAAAAATAAACAAAAAATAAAATAAAATCACTCTTCCACCTTCTGCATGACAATTAGAAGAAGAAGCAATTTGAAATCACTCTAAGCTGGAACTTAGCCAGTAGGCTTGGCCTGCCTTGGGCATGCAAGGAATTATCCTCTACATTATAACTTGGGGGAAAATCCAACAGGCGACCCTCTTGTTAAGGCCGCTATCTTCGCAAGGGCGTCGACCACAATATTGATTTGTCAATAACAGTGAAAAACCCTCCATTCTATATTGTTCAAATACCTCAAATAGAAGCCCCATTGTTGCCGAAAGAACCAAGGGATGAAATGATCTTGAATACAGCCCGCCGTATTTTGCTAAACGTCAGAAAAAATAAAAAAGAATTACAGAGTTTATGTCTGGGAATTCCTAGACGATTGTAAGAAACAAATTAGACTGAGAAGCCACTCCTTTGACAATGCCGTCAGCTGAGTATTACTCAGTCTAACAAAAATCTTAACAAATTAACTAGAGAACCGATATCGCGGTCTATCTTGCATTCCAGCTCCATCTCATTTTATGTATGAATAGGGAAATCAATCAAAGTAGAAGATAAACCTTTTTGGCCGTGACTTTCGTGAGTAAGTCCACAACCAGATTGGCTTCTCTAAAAAATGCGTAATATTCCATAGGATAGAAGACAATAATTATTTAAGATATATCCAAGATCGATAAACAAACCAGGGAACCGATTTCCTATAAACTGTACATACCACAACTGATGAGTTGTTCTCTATCCATAGATTGCACACACCCATTTCAATGGCAAAGCCAATACCTTGGATTTGTCCAAACTCTCTCCATTTCCGCAACATAGTTTGTGCATAGTCCAAGATAATATACTGAAAGAGAAAACCACTTTCTTCGTCATATCGCAGAAATCACCACCAGCACCTGCTCTTTATGAATTCCCAAGTGAGCACCCTTTTGCTGCCGAGATCTTCCTCCCGTGGTGGGGTTCAGTCCTATACACAGTAGAATCAGAAGACAGAGCGAATGAGAGCCCAGGAATTGGTTCCAGGGGGGACTCTCCGATGCCTAAGATCTCAGAGGAAACCAACATTAACGGGGCCGGAGACGGAAAGCTTGGCTCCAGAGCTTTAGAGTCTAAGCCAATGGAA
This sequence comes from Telopea speciosissima, assembly GCF_018873765.1. Lineage (NCBI taxonomy): Eukaryota > Viridiplantae > Streptophyta > Magnoliopsida > Proteales > Proteaceae > Telopea > Telopea speciosissima. The sequence continues at coordinate 52,969,598 of NC_057924.1, forward strand.
CAGTAGTAGGAGCCATAGACTCTAGTCTTTCTTCTGTTACCTTACCTTATCTGGGCGTAGTTACCTTATTTATATGATGTTGTATGAAATGCCCTTTGTGTCGTCAGGGTAGCGTATTCTTCAAGCTAGGCGGGAGATCCGAGGGGTAACCGGCAAAACCGAATTTGTCAGTGCCTAAGCAAGTATTGTCAATTATTGTGCTTTTAATAGGCCACGTGTAAAGTTCCTTATGCATGATTTTAGCGTGAGGCAATGGCTGAGGGTCCAACCGGGGTTTTAGTTATTATTTCTTGGACCATTTTTTGGTTTGGCCTTGTTACATGTGTCTTCAAGCTATTATAGATCGGATTCTGTATATATCACACTCGTCAATATTTAATTTTTATCCATCTAGGATCTGGCTTACACCACCAAACCTCTCGAATTTGGTGAGTGTGAGGGAAAACTACTAGGATAGCCAATCAATTCGCACAGAGAAGGTCCATACCGGAGCTGACTTGATCTTAGAAGTTACTCCCCAGCTCACTCACATCTTTCAAAACATGATTAAAGGTATAAAGAGCAGAGTCCCTCTTACCTTCAAATCTTTGTGCATTTCTCTCCATCCAAATATGGAAAGGAATTAGAACAAATTCAGAATTCCAAGCACCTTTAAGAAAAAGTTACTTAGGCTTTCTTTTCCACCACTATGGCAAATCCATAATCGATATTGGAGAAACACCAGTGATCCCAAAACAGTCTAAATACTGCTGCCAAATCAATTTAGAGAAAACACAATCCAATAAAATGTAGCTTAACATTTCCACCTCTTGATGACATAGCTCACAGTAGATACCAGGGGCATCCCTTTCCTTCTGATTAAATCATCGGGTAATTTTTCATGAACAAGTCTCCAATCAAATAGAGAATGTCTTGACAGCAAGTGACTTCCTCATATGGTAGAAAACCAGGGAGCCTTTGGATTTCTTACTTGTATCTCCTCCCAGGCTGATCTGATTATGAATGCATCAAACAGTGTACATCTCTAATGGCATATACCTTCAGTTAAAAGAGAAGGTAATAGAATTTTCCTCGCTTTTGTAAAAACATGATTCATGAAGACCGATGATACCTGTTGAAACTGCCATTGGGATAACACAACAAAATCAACTACCTTTGAATTCATCTCGCAAAATAAACTTGGGTCTAGAACTGACACAACGGAAAAATATTGGTCTCTGTTAACAATTGGGATTGAAATTGTATATTGCATTGCTTGGATGAATCGGTTACATGAGTATATATAAAATACAAGAGGTAGAATCCCACATGTGATAATAGACTTAGTTTCCTTGTCACACATGGGTTACAATAGAAAGAGATCTATATAATATAGGAAAGCTTACTGGATAATAAGGGAAAGACAATATAGCGTTCCATGAAGGGAGAAGGCTATATTGGCCAATACACCCCCTCAAGATGAAGAGTTCGAGCAGCGGATCGTTAGCTTTTCCAATAAGAACTGGAAGCAGTCTGTAGAAAGAGGCTTGGTCAATGTGTTTGCAATTTGGTTAGTCGTGGTGATGAATTGAACTTGAAGTTGCTTTCGAGCGACCCATTCCCGAACAAAGTGAAAGTCTATCTCGACATGCTTGGTGCGAGCATGAAAAACTAGATTGGCAGATAGATAGGTAAGGTGATTAGGGTTGTAGCCCAAAAAGACACAGAGTGAGGAGCGGTAGTCAAGTTTGTGAGAATTATATGGACAAAGAAACGGAAAACACAAGCATCCAAAAACATGTAGAAATGAATAATCAGGCACACGATGAAAAAGAAGTTGATAAGAAGAAATATTATTAGAAACACATGAAGGTAATCGATTAATCAAGAAAATGGCAGTTTCGAAGGAAAAAGTCTAGTATAAGCGAGGGACCGAACTATGGGTCAGAAAGGGGTGGCACTCCATGGCACCCTGTTGCTCATGTGTGTGTGGGGCAGAGATACAGTGAGCAATCCCAAGTGAGGCAAAAAAAGGAGAAAGAGAGTGAAACTCCCCACCCCAATTAGTTTGCACCGATTTGATTTTTTGAGAAAATTGGCATTCAACTAATTGCTGAAAATTAATGAATAAATTGAAAACTTTAGATTTGCGAACCATAGGATAAAACCAAATATACTTGGAATAATCGTCCACAAATATTACAAAATAACGATGACCGGTAGGGAAAGGGGTGGGGGGATGAACATCACTACGAATTAAATCTAACGGAAATAAACTATGAGAGAAAGTCTCTCCTAAAGGTTGGCGACACTTTGCCAAGTTGACAAGCAGAACATAAAGAACTAAGTTGTGTAGACTGACATGACAAATTATGATCACGAACAATTTGACGAAGTAACTGAGAATGAGGATGATCGAGCCGGCTGTGCCAACCATCTAGAGAAGTGTGAGTAGTGAGAAAAGCACCAGGAGGTATGCATGAGGAAGGGGAAACCGTGTAGAGGCCACCATCACTTGGTCCGGACAGAATTGTGGATTTGGTGCTTGATGAGCACATTTATGTGTGAAATCTTAGGGCATAAAGCATACATTTTACCACAGTGGACAGAGTTACTCGGTGCTTTCTTGTGCTTTTCAGGTTTTAAGTGAATTCGTGTGAAAATGGAGGAGATGATGCTAAGGAAATATTTATAAGCTGTTTAAAGGTGTTAATGGCTTGGATGCGTAGCCCATCGAGTCAGCTTCGTAACGGTTCAAGCAGCACTTGATTTCGTGTTGAAACGAAGAAATTACGACCGTTTCCGTAACGAAGCACGAAAATGGTCTATAGGGGTTTATTTGTAATTATTGACAGTCGGCTGGGGATAAAGGGAAGTAAAATTTCAGATTTCAGGGGCCTTATCGCAAGTATTAGAAGTTATATTTCTCGTACCCGAAAGATTCCATTTGGAGGGCTCTGGACAGTCCAACTTCAACTTGAGATGTCTTGGGCTTCCGAACTCCAAATTGGACGAAATTTGGGTCTATTTTGGGTGATTTTTTGCAAGGAACACAATAGTGAGGTTTATATAAGCACCCCATGCTCCACGTTTTCTGAAGGACAGAATGGGTATTTTATTTATTCTTGAAGGAATCCTAGTCATCACCCTTACTCTCTCTCTCCTCCAACTTCTCAAGGGTACTTCTGGAATTCTACTTGGAATAGATTTATTTTGAAAGATATTTTCTCACTTATGGAAAGTTGAAAAGTCAAAGCATCTTTGATTTTATTGCTTGGAGAAGATATCTACAAAGAAAGGAAGCACTTGTTATAATTGGAAGTTTACTTTTCTAGAAATAGAAATTCTATGTAAACAATTTTCTCTTCTTCTTCTTTCTATTTTTTTCCTTTTTTCTTAGGATTCAAGACATTGTAAAAGAGGAAGGAGAAGAGAATATTCTCTTTTCTTAGGGAATATTTCTCCTACACTTCCTTCTTCTCTCTTCTCTTCTCTTCCCCCTATAAATACCCCTTGCCCATTGGGTTGTAAGAAGTTAGTTTTTTAGTTCAATTTTTAGTTAGTTTTTAGTTCAATTTTAATTCAGTTTTTTAGTGTAATTTTTACTTCATTCACTTAGTGAAATTTTCTCTTCTTTTCCTATTTTTGGCTTAAGTTCTTAGTTTTGATTTCAAGTTCTTAGTTTTGATTTCATAAGTCTAGTTTAATGGTTGTAATAGTTTTAGTTTAAAGCTTCCTAGTCTAAGTTCCTATGTTGATGACAAGACATGGAGATTTAGAAGAGGAAGCCATGGAGAGTTTATTCAAGTATTCAAGCACATCAAGGTATCTCATTCTCTAAACCCTTATTCTCATTCTCCCTCTCCTCTATCTCTCTCTATCTTCTTCTTCTTCTCCCTCTATTTCTTTTATTTTTTTTTTATATGGTTGTGGTTTGTGGATGCACTTTTATTCCCTTATTCCTTTTTATGTGGTTATTATGTGTGGCTGCATTTTTATTCCTTTTAATTTGCGTTAGTCTGATAGGTTAGATGCTCATGTGTTAGGACATTAATTTAATCCTTTAATTTTGTTAGATGCTTATGAGTTAGGATGCATTAATTTTCTTTAGTTTAATTAGTTTAATTTAACATTTTAATTTGGTTCTCTTTGCATTACTTTTAAGTTAGTTAAATAGAGTGGCGTATATCTCCTCGTGTTCGACCCGTAGCTACGACTGACCCGTACGCTTGCGGTAATTTTTAAACTCAAACAGTGCTCCAATCCTTTACAAAAAAACAAGAGGGGTGAAATTCAAAGAATAACAAAACGGTGAACAAAAAGAAGTGATTTGGAAACACTAGGAACATGAAGAACATCAGATAAAAGGAAACGACGATTAGAAGTGGGAGAAGAAAGAGAACTAAAACCAACATGAGAGATGGGAATACCCTTACCATTGCCAACCTAAAGAGTATCATCACCTGTGTACGGATCATAGGAAGAGAGGGAATGAAGGTCCGGGGTAACGTGATGAACAACCCCAGTATCCGGGTACCAAGTTAGGTTTGGGTTAGGGGGTAGGGCGGTGTTGGTAAGTGAGGTGGGTTGGACGATGGGGGATAGTGGGTATAGTAGGCAGCAGGCGTGGTGTGGGGCTGATAGTGGAAGGGACTAGGGTTGCGGTTGTTTGGGTGGCCAGGAGGTTTCAGTTTGGAATTGCATTAGGTAGTATCATGTGTATCGCGATTGCACCAATGGCACCATTGGCGAAACCCTTGAGTGCGACCACCACGGCTGTAGCGTCCTCGACCACCATGGCCACAGTATTCATTACCATCGCCATGGCCAGAAGAAGAGGAACGAGAATCAGTTGCAAGAGAGGTACGTTGGACGTGATGTGATGATGGAGAATTGGCAGAAGGTGCGGATTCATTAACAGGCAGCTTGGACAGTTTGGTGCCATGCAAAAATTCGTGACTAAAAAGCATGGATAGTAGATCATCATAGTCAATCAGAGTGGTACGTGTGAGGAGAGAAGAGACCATATCACCGAAATCACTCTTCAATCCGCGAAAGATAAGTAAGTTGAAAGTACTTTGGCAAAGTGGATGGCCAGCAACACCACGTTCTTCAGAGATGGTCTTGGCGCGTTGGAGAAATTGAGAAACAGTCTCATCAAGTCTTTGTTCAATGTCTTGCATAGCCATCGTGAGAGACATGAGACGACTCTCAGAAGGCGAAGGATAAGTTGTATGAAGAGTGTCCCATATCTCACGACTCGTCTTCTTGCCAAGGATGAGGGGAAAAACCTCATTAGAGAGTGAAGAGAGAAGAAGACTGTGAATATGAGCATCCTATCAGCACCAGGTCTGAGCGGCAACAAGTTCAGTAGGGCAAGGGGTGGTGTCATCGAGATAGCCAAGCAGGCCCTGCCCATCGAGGAAGGGTTCTAGTTGAGTGCGCCAAAAGAGATAATTTTTTAGGTCAATTTGACAGAAATATAATGATGTGCATGGCATAGAGATGGCACGACAAAGGGGGAGGTGCTGGGAAGATTAGTGGTGCCTGAATCAGCGGTGATGTCCTCGCCCGGCATGGTAGAGAAGAAGAAGATCTGAAAGAAAATGGGAACGCTCGTTGGAGCTAGTAGGCTCTGATTACAATGTTAACAATTGGGACTGAAATTGTATATTGCATTGCTTGGATGAATCAATTACAGGAGTATATATAGAATACAAGAGGTAGAATCCCACATGTGATAATAGACTTAGTTTCCTTATCACACATGGGTTACAATAGAAAGAGATCTATATAATATAGGAAAGCTTAGTGGAAGAGATTGAGATAATAAGGGAAAGCAAATATAGCATTCCATTAAGAGAGAAGGCTATATTGGTCAATAGGCTCCAACCTAGCAAGCGTTCCAAAAACTGATTCTGGATCCATTCCCTAATATCCACCTTTCCTTCGAACCCACAAAATTCCACACCCTTTGTATACCCGGCCAAATAGAGGAAGACTAGTAGCCCCTTTTCATATTACCATTTACATCCACGAACTTTTCTCTAAAGATGCTGCTGAAAGCACATTATTTATTTCTATTTACGGGTAGCTATAAATAATTTTTCTTATGAATACAACCCACCAATGAAATCAATCACATTACTATTTCCCGCTTCTTAGCTCCTTTATAATTTTGCTTATGAAATAAATGTTGTCTGAAATTTTCTTTTTCCTTATTATTACCTTATTTACTTCAACCTTGCCATTTTGGATGGTCCTTGGGTTATCAAAGAACATCAGATCTCTCTGAAACCATGTGTTATGTATGTCTCAAATTCTTGTATCTGTTTCGAAGAATGACCTGCTCCAACATTTTTGTTGGCAACCTGAATAGAATTTTTTCCGAGATCTGCGATGGTAGCGGAGTATTTATATTCATTGCCCGCTTTGTTGTAAAGAAAGTGAGATTTGGGGTTTTTTGATTTAAGGTGGAGAGAGCAGCAATGCCGTTTTTGGGTGTTCTTGAGCGATCTCCATTGTAACTTTCTCCAATTTATATAGTGAAACATCTTCAGCTTCGGTTGTGGACGTAGCACACCATATTGGTGTGTGAACCATGTTAAATCTCCGAATCATCTTGCTCTGTTTTCAGTTTTGTTCGTGTTTCTTTTGGTGTTTGTTCTAACACCATGATCTCCCAAAATGAAGAGGATGGGGGTATGACAGATGTGCGGTTCGGTGTTAGATAGAGACAAGGCTGCAATGGAGATGTTGGAGCCGTGGAATGTTGTTTCTCAAATAGAAGTGGATGACAGTGGGAGGGGCTGAGTGACTTCATCAGTAGTGATGGTGATGATGGAGGTGGAGGTGGAGGTGGAGGTGGTGGTTCGGGGCAGATGAGCAGGGAGGAGGGAGGAGGTTGAGGGTAGTGTCAATCTTAGGGCATAATGTGGGGGAGGCATCACTAAGGAAGGACAGCTGATCATGGGCAATTTGGTAAGTTTACATTATAGCAAGGGTAGTTTGGCCATTTAAATTTTGGAAAAACACCACCTCAAAAACTAACAGGATGCATTAACGGGGTGTGACGGAGTGGACTGAAGTGTTACAATAAGGGAGGTTCGTGTATATTTTGGAAACACAGAGACGGTCGTATATTTAAGGCTAAACTTAGCAGAGGACCGAGAGGTCCATGTAATTTACCCTAAAAATAGATAACAAATAAGGTGGACATTTCACCTAATGCCCAATCTCAAGAAAAAGAGCATGCAAAAACACAAACTCGCGATCAAACTGTACTAAACGTATTTTTATCTGTTCCATTTTCTCAAGTTCCTCTAATTAGAGGGGGGTGGACCCTACCCGGGCAGTGTGTTCGGGCAGGAGTAGGGTGGTCATTTCCACCCCTCTACTGGAGGAACTTGGGGAAATGGTCAGCGGTAATATCCCAAAAATAAAAAATAAAAAAAACGAGGAAGGTTAGAGGTTAGATGTTACCTTAGAGAATGTATATATAGATAATACTATATCAAAAATAAGGAAGGAAGAAAAGACTCACATATAACATGGTTCGGTTCTTGTGAACCTACATCACCACGGAGAATTGTTTCTTCACTACCTAGTAATTCCTTGATTCACTTATTTTAAAAGAAGATTGAAAGAGAAACAAGGGAAAGATGAATATACAAGGAAATATGATAACGGTTACAAAGGAAATAAATAATTAATTTACAAGTCATCTTATATCCTTTCCTAATTTTTTTTGTCCATTTGAATCATTTCCTTAAAGAACTCATTCATTTTAACTGTTTCCTTCTTGGCGGATTCAAAATGCTGCAAAGTTAGGGAATTCTGACTCGATGGTCCAGTTCCCTAATCACATGGTTGAAGAGCTTGGGTTTGATGCAATGAATAGATCGACCGAGGTTCAAATTTTGTTAGTTGGGGGGGGGGGGGGGGGGAGAGACCTCATGCTGCTGGCTTTGCCGAAGGCGGGGCTGCTTCTTCTTTGGTGTTTCTGCCTGGGAATGCCGGGCTTTTGTTTCGGTGTAATTTTTTTCTCCTCTTCAATGAATCATTTTATCAAAAAAAAAAAAAATTTCATTTCAATAGTTTCCTTTTCTATTGAACTCATGCATTTGAATTGTTTCCGTTTTCAATTGAGTGATTTCCTTCTTGGTGGATTCGTTTGAATTGCTTATTCTTATAACATTTTTTTTTAAAACCTGAATATTATTTGGGACCTGGGCAAACCCTTAAGCTTTATTAGAAATCAAAATAAGGAAATACACCTTACCCCAGCCCAAAGAGAAAAGAAAATCTTTAAGCAGAAATCAAAGAAAACTAAAACCCAAAACCTCGCAAGAAAAATACAATTGAATATGGAAGATTGGTAAACCAACTTTATCCTCTCGAACAGTACTGGAGTGGTCTTGTGGAAGATTCCGATACGCTTGGAAAGAAGAGCAAATCATTGAGTCACAATCTAAATTAGCTAAGAAGTCAGCTGCACGGTTTACTCTTATAACATCTAAAGTCATCCTTCCTCGCAAACATAGCAAAGTTAAGATGCTAAGCTACCTCAAATTAGCTGCACAATCTGCTTCCCTGTAGAAGTGAACCAAAAGTAAGTTCCAAATGAGCAAGTAGAGCTTGCATGAGTTATGTATAACAAGATAGGGAAAATTAGAAGAAGGTGATCAATATGCAAGACAGGTACATCCCTTGGTCCATGTACAGTACAACACCCGAAAAAAGCAATTCCTTCTTAGACATGCTTCAACGTACATATGGGTCCAAAAAGAGAGAGGCACAATGCATTTTACCTTTTCATTTTCGAAACCACTATCCATCAATCAACTAGTAGAGAGAGAGAGAGAGAGAAAGAGAGAGAGTATGCCTGGATGCCTGCATGCCACACACCCTGCCAATCTCTAACTAAGATAGGACAACGCGTGTGGCATACAGGAAGCCAGGCATAACCTATTTTACCTTTCATCTCTGAACATACTTTCCCCCTAACAAATATGCAACAAAAATTTTTTTATTTCTTTTTTTGGTTTTGAGAGAGAGAGAGAGAGAGAGAGAGAGAGAGAGAAAGAGAAAGAGAAAGAGAAAGAGGTGATGGTGATGGTGAATTGTATGGACTCTGGAGCTAGAGCCATGATCATTATTTTCGCAACACTCTTTCCCTCACAAATTAACCTACAATGACAAATGAATTTAACTTCAAGAGAATATCGGTGCTTTGTTCAATGGGAATGTCTGTTTTATATAATTGGAGACCTTTGCCATATTTAGTGCTACATTTAATGATAAGATCTTCATAGATTTTTTTGTTCAAAGGGAATGACTTTTTATATAATGTGAGACCTTAGCCATATTTATTGTTACATTTAATGATAAGATCTCCATGGATATTTTTATTCTATGGGAATGTCTGTTTTATATAATGTGAGACCTTGACCATTTTTAGGGCTACATTTAATGATAAGATCTCCATGGATATTTTTGTTCAATGGGAATGTCTACTTTATATAATGTTAGACCTTTTCCATATTTCGAGCTACATTTAATGACAAGATCTCCATGGATATTTTTCCATGAAAAAAAAAATGACCCATTTACCGCTACGTTTTTAGGCCAATAGGATTGAAGGCAGCATTGCTTTCTTTAACTTCTAGAGGGATTCTTTTTTTATAGGAGTCTTATCATCAACCAAAAGTTCAAGACGGGCTTACCCTCAATTTCCACAATTATTCCCCCCCCCCCTTTTTTTTTGGCCAAAGGTCAGGAAGTACAAAAACAAACAAAAAAAAAAGAGAAATGTTACAAGATTAACTTCCAAACACATTCCTAAATGGAAAATATTGAAACAAACAAAATTAAATCACTCTTCCACCTTCTGCAGGACCATTAGCAGAAGAAGCAATCCGAAATCACACTTAGATGGAACTTAGCCAGTAGGCTCGGCCTGCCCATGGCATTCGAGGAATTATCCTCTACATTATAACTTGGGGGCAAATCCAAAATAGGCGACGCACTTGTTAAGGCCGCTATCTTTGCAAGGGCGTCGACCACAATATTGATTTGTCAATAACAGTGAGAAATCCTCTATACTGTTCAAATTCCTCAAATAGAAGCCCCATTGTTGCCGAAAGAACCAAGGGATGAAATGATCTTGAATACAGCCTGCCGTATTTTGCTAAAGGTCAGAAAAAATAAAAAAGAATTGCAGAGTTTACGTCTGGGAATTCCCAGAGGATTATAAGAAACAAATTAGACCGAGTATTACTCAGCCTAACAAAAATCTTAATGAATTAACTAGAGAACTGATATCGTGGTCTACCTTGCATATCCAGCTCCATCTCATTTTATATATGAATAGGGAAATCAATCAAAGTAGAGGATAAACCTTTTAGGCCGTGACTTTTGCGAGGAAGTCCACAACCGGATTGGCTTCTCTAAACAATGTGTAATATTTCATAGAATAGATGACAATAAATATTTAAGATATATCCAAGATCGATAAACAAACCAGGGAATCGATTTCCTATAAACTACACATACCACGGCTGATGAGTTGTTCTCTATGCATAGATTGCACACACCCATTTCAATGGCAAAGCCAATACCTTGGATTTATCCAAACTCTCTCCATTTCCGCAACATAGTTTGTGCGTAGTCCAAGATATATACTGTAAGAGAAAACCACTTTCTTCGTCATATCGTAGAAATCACCACCAACTCCTACTTTTTATGGATTCCCAAGCGAACACCCTTTTGCTGCCGTGATCTTCCTCTTGTGGTCCGGTTCAGTCTTGCACACAGTAGAATCAGAAGACAGAGCAAGTGAGCACCCAGGAATTGGTTCCAGGAGGGGGGACTCTCCGATGCCAAAGATCTCAGAGTAAAACAATAGTTAACGGGGCCGGAGATAGAAAGCTTGGCTCCAAAGCTTCAGAGTCTAAGCCAATGGAACAGTAGTAGGAGCCATGGACTCCAATCTTTCTTTTGTTACCTTACCTTCTCTGGGTGTAGTTTCCTTATTTATATGACATTGTCTAAAATGTCCCTTTTGTCCTCAGGGTTGCGTATTCCTCAAGTTAGGCAGGAGATCAGAGGGGTAACCTTCAAAACCGAATTTGTCAATGCCTAAGCATGTATTGTCAATTATTGTGCTCTTAATAGGTCACATGTAAAGTTCCTTATGCATGATTTCGGCGCGAGGCAGTGGCTGAGGGTCCAACTGGGTTGTTTGTTCTTATTTCTTGAACAATTTTTTGGATTGGCCTTGTTACACGTGTCTTCAAGCTATTGCAGATCGGATTCTGTATATATTACACCCGTCAATATTTAATTTTTATCCATCTAAGATCTGGCTTACACCACCAAACCTCTCGAATCTGGTGAGTTTGAGGGAAAACTACTAGGATAGCCAATCGATTCGCACAAAGAAGGTCCATACTGGAGCTGACCGGATCTTTGAAGTTACTAAGTGCCCGCTTGATAACCTTACGGGTGTTTTTGTTCTGGTTATGTGCTGAGAAACAGCAAAACAGTTTTTTCATTTTCTGTGCTGCGAAACCGTTTTTGACCTGCTTGGTAAACCTGTTCTTGGAAACAAGCAAAACCCTTTTCTTTTTTTTTAAAACAAAAATTAACAAAAAGATATGTTTGGCACACTTTTCCAATTTTACAAAAGAGCATAGTGAATGAATATAGGAGTTTTCATCGGGCACATTTTTCCAATTTTCAGCCAAGAAACGACAGAACATGTCCAACATGTTCTGTCAAAAGTCTTCCAGGGAGCATAAATTTTGATTTATGTTTCCAAAAACAGTCACAAAAAACACTTCGTTATCAAACGATTTTTAGGTGTTTTTCCGTTTCTCAGAATAGAAAAACACCAGAAACTGTTTCTCATAAGGTTATCAAGCGGGCTCTAACTAACTCACTCACATCTTTGAAAACATGATTAAAGGTATAAAGAGCAGAGTTCCTCTTACCTTCAAATCTTCATGCATTTCTCTCCATCAAAATATGGAAAGGAATTAGAACAAATCCGGAATTCCAAGCACCTTTAAGAAAAAGTAACTTAGGCTTTCTTTTCCACCACTATAGCAAATCCATAATCGATATTGGAGAAACACCAGTGATCCCAAAATAGTCTAAATTCAGCTGCCAAATCAATTTAGAGAAAACACAATCCAATAAAATGTTGCTTAACGTTTCCATCTCTTAATGACATAGCTCACATCTAGATACCAGGGGCATCCCTTTCCTTCTGATAAATCATCAACGGGTAATTTTTCATGAACAAGTCTCCAATCAAATAGAGAATGTATTGGCAGCAGGTGATTTCCTCATATCGTAGAAAACCAGGGACCCTTTGGATTTCTTACCTGTATCTCCTCCCAGGCCGATCTGATTATGAATGCATCAAACGGTGTACATCTCTAATGGCATATATCTTCAGTTAAAATAGAAGGTAATGGAATTTTCCTCGCTTTTGAAAAAACATGATTCATGAAGACCGATGATACCTGTGGAAACTGCCATTGGGATAATACCTTTGAATTCATCTCGCAAAATAAACTTGGGTCTAGAAATGACACAATGGCAAAAGATTGATCTCCAAACCAGCAATCCTTCCAAAAACTGATTCTGGATCCATTCCCTAATACCCACCTTTCCTTCGAACCCACAAAGTTCCACACCCTTTGTAAATCCGGCCAAATAGAGGAAGACTAGTAGTCCCTTTCCATATTACCATATACATCCACGAACTTTTCTCTAAAGATGCAGCTGAAAGCACATTATTTATTTCTATTTACGGGTAGCTACAACTAATTTTTCTTATGAATACAACCCACCAATGAAATCGAATCACATTACTATTTCCCGCTTCTTAGCTCCTTTATAATTTTGCTTATGAAATTGTTGTTGTTTGGAATTTTCTTTTTCCTTGTGATTACCTTATTTACTTCTATTTACATGTAGCTAAAAATAAATTTTATTTCCTTCTTTGGTGAAGTAATATTGGTCACTCAACATCTTCATTACCATCTGATTTTCAAGCAACAAACATATAGAAGGAAAAACTCAATGGCTGGTCGGAAGGGCAAACTTCTCTCAATGGTTGGTTGAGTTGAGCTCGTCTAATTTGTGATCACTAGTCACCCGATCCACTACTTTTCTAGTCATTGGTGGCCTTTGAGTCTTATCATTAAACTAGAAAGGTGGATGTGGAACTTCATATGGTTAGGTGACATTGAGAGATCAAAAGCAATTGTGGTTAGGCGACATTGAGACATGGAACCCAAATAGGAAGACAGGCTTGGTATATGGAGGTTAAGGGATGTGAACAAAGCTCTTCTATGCAAACTAACATGGCAAATTAAACACGGGGAATCAGCCATGAGAAAAATTTTCAGATCCAGATTACTAAATTCTAACGGATCTATTAAATGCTTCTACATCCCTTCGTCAATATGGCCAGGGGTTAAGAGAATGTGGTCTTTTGTCATTGGTAATGAAAGGTGGATGGTTGGTAATGGGAGGAAGATAAACTTTTGGCGAGATAACTGGTTGTTGTAGACTCCTCATTTTTGTCCTTCCCGGAGATTTTCCATGATGATGATGAGCATCCTCCAAGGTGTAGTAACGATATATTTGTAGATGTAGCGCAAATATGCACTGCCCGAATCCGTCCATCTGTCGTTTAAAACCACCACCAAAGCAAAAAACTAGAGCCTCAGAGTCCTTCAAAATCCCAGGAAAGGCTGGCCCTAACTCAGACCCTCTTGGAACCAGTCTGGTCCAACACAAAACCAGCCCAGATAGCCTAAACCCTTCCTATCGACATCCAGACCAGGGCCGACGCTGAAAGACCCTGAGTCGACATCGACCCATCTCCTTTGATTGTCGAGTAGAACCTTTCCATTGTCTATTTCATATTGACATTCAAACTATTCATGCCGACACCCAAAAATTCCCCCATCGATGTTGACAACTGTTCATCGATAGCAGCTCAATGTCAACCTACCCGCTCCTTAATGTCGACTCAACTCCAGTTCACTATCGACCCTGTGCAAATCATAGAAGCCCAAACTTGCCATGTTTAGCTCCGATTTTAGTTCCTTTCACGCCCAAGCTCAATTTTGGCAACTTGGATACGTATTTTGGCTTTCTTATGTCCCAAGTAACTCCTCTTTTAGAAATAAACCACTTGCCCACACACCATTGGCCATTAATATGACCAAATATCCACTGTCGATGCAAAGACACCCATTTCAATGCCTCACCGACAATCCAGATCAAACTCAACATCAAAGCACAAATTTGGGAGTTAACACATCCCTCTACAACTATAAATACATCCTCTCTCACATTGAGGAGGGTCCCTACTCAATTTGTCTTTAGTCCTTGCTTGGTCCTTAGTCCCTTGCTCAATAGCCTTTGCCTCTTGAGTTCACTACTTGGTCTTTAGACTTTAAGCTTCAAGTTCATAGCTTAGAGTCATCATACTTGGTGATTTCAGTGCTTGTCAATGAAGTGCTATTCGAAAAGAGACACGAAGAACCATTACTTATGGCAATACTATCTCTACATACCAATCACCTGAGTCATAAAGGGAAGCCTTCACTTCTTCTAGTTTGAACTACTCCTAACTAGGTAAATCTCTATTTCTCTGTTTGTTTTTTGTTGGATTTACTGCTCTCTCTCTCTCTCTCTCTCGCATTTGTTTTTCATCTCTTAGAGACATGTGATCCCATCTCTTTGGATGGTGATTACACACACTCTTGTTGTTTCTGTGATTGCATGTTCATTCTTATTCATAATCCCCATCCTCTATAGTCTAAGACTCCCTCTGCTTGTATACATTTAATGAATCCTTTATATGTTTGTATGTCTAACATCTTTCTTTTCTTCTCATTTACTCTCTTTTTCAGTTCGAGTCTTGCATGCTTGACATCATGATGTTTTGATTTATTTTTCATACATATTCAATTCATTCGTTTATGCTTCATACGTCGTGTTACATTTTTTAATTTGTCCATGCTCCTATGTTTTGATTTCCTCCATACATGCATGTAGTCTAGGTGTTAGTCTTTCTATCTTTTTTTCATCAGGCCTTGTATTTTATCACATGTTCACCATAGATCCTTTACACCTAGTTTTGTCTTGCTATTGTCGCCATATGTATATTTTACATGACGTTGTATATTATTTTCTTACATTATGTATACTAATCCTTACCATGCAACCAAACTTCAAGGTATGTTTCCTTACTTATCCTTGTATTTTATCTTCATTTTTACCCTTTCTGTACTATACTTATTTTCTCAGTGAAAAGCATGTTATAACCCTACCTAGCCAAGTAATAGGAAGACCAGCAAGTTTGGTGGGCTGAAAGCACATTATTTACTTCTATTTACGGGTAGCTAAAAATAATCTTGCTTATGAAAACAGCCCACCACTAAAGTCCTTTGATGAATATTTTGCTGGTGTTAAAAAATCTGCAGGATTATACCTCATTATTCCTTGTTCAATTACTGAATTTTATGGAAACGGCCTCTTCCTAGGTGGGTCAAAGTTAATATTGATGGATGTTCTTTGGCTAACCCAGGACACTCGGGTACTTGTGGTGTTTTAGAGACCATATATCTAGGAAATTTTGTTTGCTATGTTGCTCATTACGAAGGAGTAGCGACAAACTATGTGGCTGAGTTTGCAACGTTTTTTGAAGCCATCAAGGTTGCGATGACCTGGAATTTAGCCTCCATATGGATAGAATGTGATTCAATCTCTATGGTGAATTGTATTAAAGATAGTTTTATGCATTGGTATTTTTGCCAGCAATGGCACTCTATTAAGAACTACATGGACAGAACAAATCTTGTGATATCCCACTGCTTTCGAGAAGGGAATTCTGTTGTGGATAGTCTCACAAAGCATCCGGCAGCCTCTAGAACTTCTGAAGTTTGGGAGGATCCTCCAGCTTTCACTATGTTGGATATTAATTGGGACGCCCAAGGTCGACCACGATACAAATTTTGTTTAGGTTCCTTGTCGAGCTCCCCCTCTGTTGATAGCCATGTAGAAAGTGGATTGGGAAGTTTGAGTTTGGAACTTTTTTTTTGTTTTGCTTTTGAGCTTCCTTAATTATGCCTTATCTGTCAAACTCCCTTTCTGCTGATGGCTATGCCGAAGGTGGATTGAGGGTTTGATTTTATTTTCTAGTTTTTGTTTTGGGTAGCCTTTGGGCTTGGTTGTATTTCATTCCTTCTTTATTTTTTATTAATTACTTTTGCTGATTCCTAGCAGGAAAAAAAGCCATCCACTAAAATAAAATCACCTTACTATTTCGAGTTTCTTAGCTCCTTTATGATTTTGCTTATGAAATAATTGTTGTTTGGAAAAAAAAATTTATACTTATTCTTACCTTATTTACTTCTATTTAATGTAGCTAAAAATAAATTTTATTTCCTTCTTTAGTGAAGTAATATAGGTCTCTCAACATCTTTATTACCAACTGATTTTCAAGCAACAAACATTTAGAAGGAAAAACTCAATGGCTGGTTGGAAGGGAAAACTTCTCTCAATTGAGTTGAGCTCGTCAAATCTGTGATCACTAGTGTTTCGATTCACAACATCTCTATTTATTGGTGGCCTTTTGATTCTTATCATTAAACTAGAAAGGTGGATGAGGAACTCCAGATGGTCAGGCAACTTTGAGACATCAAAAGCAATTGTGGTTCAATGAGATTTCGTATGCAAATCCAAATCTGAAGGCGGGCTTGGTATAAGGAGGTCGAGGGATATGAACAAAGCTCTTCTGTGCAAGCTGATGTGGCAAATTAAACACAAGGAATCAACCATGACTAACATTTTGAGAGACAGATTCTTATTCATTTGAATAATTTCCTTGTTGAGCTCATTCATTTTAACTGTTTCCTTCTTGGCGGATTCATTTCAATCGTTTCCTTTTCTATTGAGCTCATGCATTTGAATTGCTTCTTTCTTCATTTGAGTGGTTTCCTTCTTGGGTAATTTGTTTCCTCTTATAATATGGAAAGTCATCCTTCCTCGCTAACATAGCAAAGTGAAGATGCTAAGCTATCTCAGATTAGTTGCACGATCTACAGTGAGCTTGTTGGTGTTCTTCTGTGGTTCCAATGCTGCTCTATGCCTCTTCAGCCTTATTATGGTTAACATTCATGACGACATCTCCGGTGTATGCGCAGGTGCCACCTTGCCGGTCATGTTTGAGGGTCAAGTCCACGGCTCAAGAGCTTGCATTTGATGTGGGTATTCCAATAGTTCTTGATCTCATTATCTATTCTTCCCGGTTAATCTCCCAGCAATGAGAGACCATTTAAGCATTCGAAAAAGTCCCAAATGAGTTCATACTGTTCTTGAAAAAGTTTTCAGATCATCAATTAGAAAAGAATTAATTAGAGGAAAAAAGAAGAAAAGGAAACAATATACATAAACCTAATATAAAAGGGCACAAACTAAAAAAAAGAAAAATATTCAAGAAAGGTACATCCCTTGGTCCATGTACATATGGGTCGACAAAGAGCGAGTCACAACCTAAATCACCTTTTCATTTTCGAAACCACTATCCATCAATCAATTAGTAGAGAGAGAGAGAGAGAGAGAGAGAGAGAGAGAGAGAGAGCATGCCTGGATGCCTGCATGCCCCACACCCTGCTAATCTCTAACTAAGATAGGACAAGGCGCGAGGCATACAGGAAGCCAGGCATAACCTATTTTACATCTCATCTCTGAACATACTTTTCTCCTATCAAGTATGCAATAATTTCTTTGTTTGGACAAAGGAACCAAGCTAGTGACATTATGTCACTGACACAAAGTGAATCGAAAGGTTAAGTGAGAGAGAGAGAGAGAGGTGATGGTGAATTGTAGGGACTCTGGTGCTAGTCCCGTGATCATTATTTCCGCAACATTCTTTCCCTCACAATCCTCCGACGACAAATGAACATAACTTCAAGAGAATAGAACTGCTTTGGTCAATTAGAATGTCTGTTTTATATAATGTGAGACCTCTGCCATATTTAGTGCTGCATTTAATGATAAGATCTTCTTGGATTTTTGTTCAATTTGAATGTCTGTTTTATATAGTGTGAGACCTTTTCCATATTTAGTTTTGCATTTAATGATAAGATCTCCATGGATTTTTGTTCAATGAGAATGTCTGTTTTATACAATGTAAGACCTTTGCCATAGTTTTTTTTTTTGGGTAAAAAGATCTTTGCCATAGTTAGTGCTACAATTAATGATAAGATCTTCATGGATATTTTTTCATGAAAATAGATATGACCCATTTACCGCCTACGTCAATAAGATTAAAGGCAATGCCTTCTTTAACTTTAGAGGGATTCTTTTTTGACAGGGTTCTTATCATCAATTAAAGGCACCAGGTGGGTGCAACGAGTTTACAAATATGGCCGAGGTACTACAAGCTAGAACAAAAATAATCGAGGCCAAGCCACAGGACAACAAGAGGTCAGCACCTGATGACCGCAAAGAGGGTAAGAGGTCAAGGA
Source organism: Telopea speciosissima (assembly GCF_018873765.1). Lineage (NCBI taxonomy): Eukaryota > Viridiplantae > Streptophyta > Magnoliopsida > Proteales > Proteaceae > Telopea > Telopea speciosissima. Next base: position 52,988,137 of record NC_057924.1, read on the forward strand.
CAGAGCGCCGACAAGAGCAGAGCGACCGCCCATCCAGGAGGACAGACCGCCGCCCAGAGAGAAGTGAGAGGGCAAGCACCCCGGAGTTCACACCACCGAACACCACCAGTCCCGAGATACTCATGCAGATCCAGGACCGTGACCTACTCCATTGGCCACGACCCATGCTAGCGCGCAGAGAAGCGAAACCCTAACAAATATTGTCTCTTCCACAAAGAGAATGGGCACGACAGAGGAGTGCTATCAATTGAAGAGAGAGATAGAACAACTGGTAAAAGCAGGAAGCTTGAACAAGTATGTGAAGGGGAGACGTAACAACCGCTCAGGCCAAGGAGATAGAGGTCGCGACGGAGACAGAGTGGAGCCGAGACGAGAAGAAAGAAGAACAGATCGAGAGAGAGACCGCCCAGAAGAGCGGAGAGATGCCACAGAACCTAGTGGCACCAAGGGACCTCCCATCCTCACCATACTTGGAGGACCAGGGCAAGAGTCCACCGAAAAGCTAAAGCTCATGCCAGGTTCGTGGGAGTGGCAGAGAAGCCCAAAGAAGATAGCCAAGACTCGAGGCGGTGATCTCCTTCTCGATGAAGACTTGGAAGGACTAAACTTCCCGCATGAAGATGCCTTGGTAGTACAGTGGAGGTAGCCAATCGACCTGCACACGTGGTCTGATAGACACGGGGGCGTCGTTGATGTACTCTCCTTGGACGCCTATCGACGATTCGGGTTCGGGACGACCAGCTCAAACCAGAGCCCACTTATCTCCATGGATTCTCGGTGCCACCGCCTCCATCGAGAGGTACCATAGAGCTACCCGTCACCTTCGGGTACACCCTCAACAAGTAACCATCATGGTAAATTTCATGGTAGTCAAGTCCGTGGTGTCCTTCAACGGCCTCTTAGGGCGACCATCACCGATGACCCTTAGAGGAGTCATATCACCACTTCACCTGAAGATGAAGTTCCCCACCGAGAATGGGGTAGGCGAAGTCCGAGGAGATCAGAAGAAAGCAAGGGAGTGTTACGCCACCTTCATGAAAAAGAATAATGGCAACACACGTGGAATGGCACTCTGCCTAGAGAGCATGATCAGTGACCAGAGAGATGAACTGACAGAGAGAAGGGGAAGGCCAGTGGAAGACCTCATCCCATGGCCCCTCAGCCAGGATGACCCCTCCAAGGTCGTTCAGGTCGGCTCGCTGCTAAGCAAGGAACAGAAAGAAGAGCTTGGACACCTCCTCCAAGCGAACATAGATGTCTTCGCATGGTCGACCTCCGACATGCCAGGAATACCACGCTCCATAGCGGAACACCGACTACATGTCGACCCAACCAGGAAGCCCGTTCAACAGAAGCGGCGTAACTTCGCCCTCGACCGACAAGCAGCAATCAAGGAGGAGGTCGAGAAGTTAAGCCGATCAGGGTTCATCAGAAAGGAGAAGTTCCCAACATGGCTCGCCAACGTGGTCATGGTACCAAAGCCCAGTGGGAAGTGGAGGATGTGTGTCGACTACACCGACCTGAACAAGGCATGCCCAAAAGATGAGTACCCACTACCCCGGATCGACCCATCGATCGACGCCACCGCCGCCATGAGATGCCGAGCTTCATGGACGCCTACTCCGGATACAACCAGATCCTCATGTATGAGGATGACGAGTCTTACACCGCATTCCGGACGGACAAAGAGAACTACTGCTACAACGTCATGCCGTTCGGGTTAAAGAATGCAGGGGCCACCTACCAGAGAATGGTCAACAAGATGTTCGAGGAGCAGATTGGGCGCAACATGGAGGTATATGTGGATGACATGCTTGTGAAAAGCGTCCACACCAACCAACACCTGACCGACCTAGAGGAAGCCTTCGCAGTACTGAGGAGGAACCAGATGAAGCTAAACCCTGCAAAGTGCGCCTTCGGTGTAACGTCAGGAAAATTCCTGGGGTTCATGGTCTCAGTCCGTGGAATAGAAGCTAACCCATCCAAGATCAAGGCCATCCAAGAGATGGCACCTCCTCGAACGGTCAGGGAAGTGCAGAGGTTGAATGGGAGGGTCGCCGCCCTTTCCAGGTTCGTGTCATGATCAGGTGATAAGTGCTTACCATTCTTCAAAACATTGAAGAACCTCCGAAGCCCTAAGGACTTCACATGGACGGAAGAGTGCCAAAAAGCGTTCGGAGAATTGAAGGAGTACCTAGAGAGCCCACCCCTGCTTGGGCGACCGGAACCTAACGAAGAGTTGCAGCTCTACCTGGCCGCCACCCCTGTCGCGGTCAGCGCAGTACTGCTAAAGGAAGAAGACAAAGTCCAGAGGCCGATCTACTACGTCAGCCATGTCCTGATCGATGCAGAGACCAGGTACACTAGGATCGAGAAGGTAGCCTATGCATTGGTAATGGCAGCCAGGAAGCTACGACCATACTTCCAAGCCCATACCATCACAGTCCTCACAGACCTACCCTTGAAGAAGATATTGCACAAGCCGGACGTCTCCGGACGATTGATAGCATGGGCGGTGGAGTTAAGTGAGCATGACATCAGGTTCCAACCAAGGACAGCCATCAAAGGCCAGGCTCTTGCAGATTTCATTGCGAGTGTACCGCCCGAGATCGAGTCACAAACAGGGAGCCCGAAGAGAAGGATCATGGATCGTGGGACATGTTCGTGGACGGGTCGAGCAATGCGGCGAGAAGCGGCGCTGGGCTCATATTAACCAGCCCCGAGGGATTTCGTATCCAATATGCTCTGCGGTTCACCTTCCAAGCATCCAATAATGAAGCAGAGTACGAGGCATTACTAGCTGGACTCCGGGTGGCCAAAGCCATCCAAGTCACACACCTATCCACCCGGAGCGACTCCCAGCTCGTGGTGAACCAGGTGAATGGAGAGTATGAAGAAAAAGATGAGAGGATGGCATCATACCTAACACGCGCTCAAGCATTGATCGAGGGTTTCGAGAAGTTTGAGATGGTTCGAGTTCCCAGGAGGAGAACGCAGCCCGATGCCCTATCCAGGCTAGCCAATGAGGAACTCCGAAATTTGGCTAGCGCGATCTATGTTGAGATCCTGCATGAGCCAACATATAAGGAAAAGCAGTTAATGAGATCACTGAGGGACCTAGCTGGATGGACCCTCTACTCAACTACCTCCGAACGATGTCTTACCAGAAGACAAGGCCGAAGCAAGGAAGATCAGGATGAGAGCGCAAAGTACACCGTCCTAGACGGGCATCGTACAAGCGGGGGCAACAAAGCACCACTACTCCGGTGCCTAGGACCCAAGGGGGCAGAGTACGCCCAGCCGAAGTCCATGAGGGGATATGTGGAAGCCACATGGGGGACGAGCCCTAGCCTACAAAATCCTCCGCTGGGACTATACTCGGCCACGAATGCAAGAGGAGGCCATCCAATATGCCAAGAAGTGCGAGCAATGTCGCTTGTTCGCCCCAAGATCCCATCTACCCGCCACCAAGTCGACATCAATCCTCAACCCCATACCTTTTGCCATGTGGGGACTAGACATCTTGGGCAACTTCACCGCAGCACCAGGAAACAGAAAGTACCTGGTCGTCGCGATCGACTACTTCACCAAGTGGGTTGAAGCTAAACCCTTGGCCAAGATAACAGAGACAGAGATGGAGAAGTTCGTCCGCGACGACGTCATCTACAGGTTCGGGGTACCACGGATCCTCGTCTCAGACAATGGGAAACAATTCAACAACCCTAAATTCCAAGCATTCTGTCACAGCTACAACATCGACTATCGGCCTGTGTCGGTAGCATACCCACAGGCCAATGGTCAGGTGGAGGTCACCAACAGAACGCTACTGGAAGGAGTCAAGAAAAGGCTAGAAGGAGCCAAAGGCAAGTGGGTAGAAGAGCTACCAAGCGTCCTGTGGGCATACCGAACTACAGTGCGGACACCCACAGGAGAGAGCCCATTCCGCCTAGCATATGGCACTGAAGCATTGGCGCCGGTAGAGGTCTGCGCTATGTCCCATAGGGTTCTCGCACTTCAATGAACGCACTTATGTCGACGGATCGGGCGAACCTAGACTTTATAGATGAGGTCCGCGAAAGAGCACTACTAAGGAACGCCGCCTACCAAAGAACGTCATCGCGGTACTATAACGCCAGGGTCAAGGAAAGGCTATTCCACCAGGGAGATTTAGTACTACGGAGGGCAAGCGCATCGCAGCCCACAAGGCGGGAAGTCTGTCACCCAACTGGGAAGGACCCTACATAGTCTCCAAGCGATACGCCTGGGACTTACCGCTTGAAGACTCCGGGGGCAAGAAGGTAGACCTGCACGGAACTCGAACATCCGAAGAAGTACTACCAGAGAAGCAGCAGAGTAGTGGTAGTGGTATGTACGATGAGCGATAGGAGTAAGAGGACAACATCAAAGACAATGTGAATTTCAGTCAAAATAAAGAAATGTTGCAAGAATACTTGTCTTCTCCTACCACTCAATCGAATCACGGCCACTACATGAAGGCGATATGCCAACATCGAGGCTTCGTGCCTAAGGCGATATGCCAACACTGAGGCTTCGTGCCTAAGGCGGTATGCCAACATCGAGGCTTCGTGCCTAAGGCGGTATGCCAACATCGAGGCTTCGTGCCTAAGGCGGTATGCCAACATCGAGGCTTCGTGCCTAAGGCGTATGCCAACATCGAGGCTTCGTGCCTAAGGCGATATGCCAACATCGAGGCTTCATGCCTAAGGCGACATGCCAAACACCGAGGCTTCGTGCCTAAGGCGATATGCCAACATCGAGGCTTCGTGCCTAAGGCGGTATGCCAACATCGAGGCTTCGTGCCTAAGGCGGTATGCCAACATCGAGGCTTCGTGCCTAAGGCGATATGCCAACACTGAGGCTTCGTGCCTAAGGCGACATGCCAACACTGAGGCTTCGTGCCTAAGGCGACATGCCAATATTGAGGCTTTATGCCTAAGGCGATATGCCAACACCGAGGCTTCGTGCCTAAGGCGACATGCCAACATTGAGGCTTTATGCCTAAGGCAAACCTGCCAACACTGAGGCTTCATGCCTAAGGCAACATGCCAACACTGAGGCTTCATGCCTAAGGCGCCATGCCACCGCTGAGGCTCTACGCCTAAGGCGTTAACCCCCAAGGTCAGAGGATCACCAAGGCACGACGTCACTACCAAAACCCGAGGACTATCAAGGGTCAGAGAGCATCAACGCGCAAAAGATCACCAGGAGACAATGCAATCAATATCAAAGCGACAAGGATCAAATCATATCAACATCTAAAGAAAGAGTCAAGTACATACAAAAGCAAGCATCACAATCCAAAAGTTATCAAAAAAGTCAACATCCAGAAAGAACATCTATAAAATCAGGGGGCATCTAATGGAGGAGCAGCCTCTGATCCAGAAGGAGACATCATATCAGCCTCAGCCGGACAAGCAACACTCTCCTCTGGTAAGACCGCACCCTCCTCCTGTCACCACAACATCATCCTCGGGAGAGACACGAGCCACTATAGCAGCTCGGTAGCACAGAGTGACCTCAGGGAACCTTGAGAAGTCATAATCACGGGTCTTCTCCAGGATGCGAACCGCCAAGTCCGAAGAAGTCAAGACGCTAGGAATGAAAGCCAACTTACTCCTAAGGTCACCAACAGAAATAGAAGCTCTGGAGGCCCTACGACCCCTACTAGGGGTGGAATCTCCAGAAACCTCCTCCTCCCCTTCACTACCAACAGGGGAAGGCAAAGAAGAAAAAGTATCCGCAGGGAAAGAAGACTCCTCAAGGGATCCAACCACGACCGCAGTCAGATCAGAGTCATTAGGTGATGACATGGATAAAATAATGAAGCAGACTAGCTACTTGCTCAGAGCAACGATCTCCCAGACAAGAAGCCAGCAAGAAAAATGAAATGAAGACCACCTGCAAAGTATAAACAGCAGATCCATCACAGACAAGAAAAAGGGGAGTGGACAAGCATGAGGGTCCATCACACCCACGCCGTGGCCACCATAGGCATGGCCTCACACCCACAGGCACAGCCATCCCAGGGGCAGCCTCACACCCGCAGGCGACGGCCACCCAGGCGCTGCCTCACGCAGGCACGGCGACCCAGCGGCCTCACGCCCGCAGGTACGGCCACCCCAGGGACGGCCTCAAGCCCCACAAGCGCGGCCTCACGCCCCACAGGCGCGGCCTCGCTCCCGCAGGCACGGCCTCACCTAGGCGCAGCCCTGCATAAAGAAAAAAAAAAAAGAAAAAAGAAAGAGAAGGGGTCCGAACTTACCTCAAGGGGAAGGCGATCGCACTGGGAGGCAGGCACACGACGACGCGGCCACACCACTGGGGCACGATCAAGTAACAGAGATCACAAGAGGGAAGGCACTCAAGCCAAGCACCACTCAAGCTTTCCAAGCAAACCAAGGCACCAAGATAACACAACCCCAACACAAGGACCCAAAATCAAGCAAAATGGATACTAGTGGAGGTGACCAAAAAACAAGCACATGGTGGGCACCAAAGAGAAGACAAAAGACAAAAAGGAGGAATTAAAGGAGAGCAAAAGGGGAGACAAGAAGTAAGAAAGAGAAATGAGAAGTGAAAGAAGAAGGGAGAGGAAGGAACATATACCTACAAAAAACAAAAAGAAAAAGTGTAGGAGGTACGGTTTGAACCCCCAACCTCTCCTACCTCATTACTAGAGTTACAGGCAAGCCCTGCAAGGAAAGTCTGTTTGCAGCGGACCCCTCACTATATAAAGGCATCTACTCTCTTGGACATCCTATCCCAAGAGAGTGGGGGGCAAATGATACATCCAATATTCATCGGGCCAATCAGTGGCCGCCACGTGTCACAGGGCGACCCGCTCCGGAACCAAGGGAAACGAACCAGGGTCCCAATACCCGGGCGCGGCCAGCACCAAGGCGTGGCCTCCACTCGGGCGCAGCCTCACCTAGGCGTGGCCACACCCAGGAGGCCTCTCACCCAGGCGCGGCCACACCCAGGCGTGGCCTGCACCCAGGCGCGGCCTGCACCCAGGCGCGGCCTGCACCCAGGCGCGGCCACACCCAAGCAGGCGCGGCCTGCACCCAGGCGCGGCCACACCCAGGCGCGGCCACCACTCAGGCGCAGCCTCACCAAGGCGTGGCCACACCCAGGCGCGGCCACACCCAGGCGTGGCCCACCCAGGCGCGGCCACCACCCAGGCGCGGCCACATCCAGGAGTGGCCTCTCACCTAGGCACAGCATCGTGGACACAAACGTGAGGTGGGGGCCACTCACCTATGACCCGATCGTATCGCTACAAGACTCATGTCACCACCAGGACTCTAGGCCACCGCTTAGAAGTCACGTCATCCAGACGGATTCAAGCACCAAGGACGTTATCACCACACGCGGGTATCTATCCACCAAGGATCCTGATGCCACCAGGACACTCCCTCCCACGGGGAGATGGCCAATCAGGATAGAGCCCCGTTACCCAGGGCCTCTATCCACTCAACGGCACAATTGCCATCAAACTGGGACTCTCCACACCGCCATATGCTACTATAAAAGGCAAGGTACACAACCCCATCGGGGGACATCTAAACTCATACTGAATAATCACTATTCATCTGTTTGCGCCAGGAGATCTAACTTTGGCATTGGAGAGCCCTAGGCCGGGACCACACCGGTTCTCTCTGATTGACCCCTTTGGTCCACTTGCAGGTGACGGCACTCGCAGGACCGCTCGACGATTTCTTGACGCAACAATATGGGTTGATGTTCTCTATGCTGCAACGTAGCTTGTGCCCAGACACATGGGTCTGCCATTCAAGGGGGTAGGATGGTCATTTCACCCACACCCATGTGTCTGGGCGTAGCCTACACCCCGACATAGAGAACATTTGGCCATTTTCCACCTCAAGTAATCCAATATTACTAGCAAGATGTACTAAGATTCTAACATTATGCATGTTCTTTAATTATATGTCTATTTTGTGTCTAATTAATGACACTGATTTTTATTTTGGTAACTAACCCAGTGTCCAGGATTGAATCCCACTCCATACATGGGAATTGTGTACACATCATTCCAAGAACGAGCGACATCCATAACACATGGCAGAACAGCTAGATTGGCAAAGCAAAGTGGGGATCCTGTATTAGCACGTATTTGCGGCACAATCGCAGCTGACGAAAAGCGGCATGAAAATGCCTATCAGAAGATGGTAGAGAAACTGTTGGAGGTGGACCCCATAGACGCCATGCTAGCTATTGCTGACACGTTGGGACAGAACATCACGATGCCAGCCCACCTGATGTACGATGGTGAAAACCCTAATCTCTTCAACAATTTCTCCATTGTCACACAGAAGCTTGGCGTCTACACCATCGCAGACTATGCTGATATATTGGAGTTCCTAATTCGAAGATGGAAGCTGGAGAAGCTTGTGGGCCTCAATGGAAAAGCCCACAAAGCCCAGGATTTCGTTTGTGGGCTACCTCGCAAGATTCGGAAGCTACAAGAACGGGCCGAAGATTGGGCCCGGAAGTTGAAGCCACAAACCCTGCGCTTTAGCTGGGTCTTCAACAAGGAGGTTACTGTATAGTAGTTTTTAAATTCAATCATCTAGCCTAATAAGATAATAAGCCACATGCTAATTTTTAATTAGTGTGAGCACCGTGATATTATCTATTCAGTTAATTAAGTACTACTCAACAATTTAGGGTCTCTTTGGTATGATTTGTATTTGTATTTATTATCTATTTATGAAAAATAATTTATGATAATAAATTATGATCCCCAAATAATAATAGTTGAGTTACTTTGTTATAATCTCTTCCTTTTTTATGCACAGTGGGCCTTATATCATCATCATCTCCAGGCCCGTATCCTCAAACAATGATAATGATTGGCTGTAAATTTGTAATTAACTAGTTAGCAAAGAATTACTTAAACATTTATACATTTTTTTTTTTTTTTGGCGTGGTTGAACAAAATATATAGTTATTTATATAAACAGTAAAATATCTAGTCATATTTCTTTATTTATATTTTGCTTTAGAACAAGAGAGAGAAAAAAAAACAAAACACAAAAAAGAGACATGGATTCAAATACTTTTTAGTATTTGGAAGATGGGGTAAGGCTATAACGGTAAGGGTGCTCCATAGGTTCAAGTCTAGAAATAGTCTTTCTGTGAAAATAGAGATAAGGCTGCGTACAGTATGATCCTCCCCAGTTTCCACACTGGCGGGAGCCTCATGCATTGGGTATACCTTTTTTCTTTTTAGAAACGTTATGAAATATATTTATATTGTTATGATATTAGAATAATTATGTCATAGTTTTCATTACTGTTTTTATTAATATTTATATTTTATACAAATTAATTCCATGCCATACACCACCGCACAACGAAGGATTGACCAGGAATATTATCATGATTCTCTTCCTTTTAAAAGAAGAACGGAAGAGAGAAAAAGGAAGATCCAGATCTTCTATGGCACGGGCTGCCTGTGTTGTCGTACTGCGCAGACACAAGGTGGCACGCATTGACCGCCTAACCCCAGCCGGAGTGCCCAATCCGAGAGGGGGTAAGGCGGTCATTGTGCAAGGCCTTATGTCTGCTCAGCACAGGCAGGATAGGGCAGCACGCCGTAGAAGATCTGTGTTGGACAAAGGAAGGATGAATGTACAAGGAAATAGGATAACGGTTAAAAAGGAAAGAGATAACTAATTTACAACTCATCTTATCTCCTTCCCTAACTTATTTTGTGTATTTCTATCAAAAAACCAAAAAAAAAGAGTAAATTACATGCATCCCGTGTAGTTTGAAACAATATCAAAACATTCCCCTAGTTTCACTTTTACAAAAAACCCTTAATGACTCAGTGTTAGTAAACGCACTATTAGTTTTGTAAGTAAGTATGTAAAAAGACTGTGTTACCTTTTTAGTTCAGTGACCTACATTAAGTATCATTTTACATTTTTACCCTTCATGACCTTCTCTCCCAAAACAAAAATTCCCTAAATCAATTTAGGGTTTTGGCTTCACACCATCCCTGGCGAAGGTTGCAGACATCTCCGACGGACATCCCCTAGCCCAGCCACCCTCTGACGAAGGTTAGTTTCTCCATCTCCCCTCTTTCTCTGTATGTTATTGTGAAGTTCAAACACCTAAACCATCTTCAACCTCATGCCAAAACGAAAAAATTCAAGTCTCGAACAATCTTGTTACTTCTGCACCAAACAATATTAACAATTTCTTAGTGCTGAGATTTTCCTTTTTCACTGTAGCAGAAATTTGAACATTTCAGTATATTATTTTTTCTGGGTTTAGTTTCAACCAAAACATGAACAACACATTAGCGTGTCAAAGCAGTAACAAAGCAATGAACAGAGACTCCACTAAGGTGTTTAAGAACCAAATCAGTAATCTACAGAAGTATTTGGACCAAATCTGTAATCTGTAATGAACAAAGTGTTTTTCTCCATCTCTCAATTCTCTGATCTCCTCTCTAATTTTCTCTCAATCAAAACCCAGAATTTTGGCATGACCGAACCCCTCTCTTCCCCAATGTTAATCATGTAACATATTGTCTTTCTTAATATATACTTGGTGACTTCAAGCAAAAAATTAAGAAAAAAAAGGAGTAGAGACTCATATTATGTGGTTCAGTTCTTATGAACTTTCTTCCTTATATTGCAAAGCCTTGATTCCCTTGTTTTCAAAAGAAGATTGGAATTAGAGAGATTAGGGAAAGATAAATGTACAAGGAAATAGGATAATAACGGTTACAAAGGAAAGAGATAATTAATTTACAAGTCATCTTATCTCGTTTCCTAACTTTTCTTGTCCATTTGAATCATTTCCTAATTGAGCTTGGTCATTTTAACTGTTTCCTTCTTGGCGGATTCATTTCAATCGTGTCCTTTTCTATTGAGCTCATGCATCTGGAATTCTTTCCTTATAATGTGGAAAGTCATCCTTCCTCGCAAACATATCAAAAGTTAAGATGCTAAGCTATCTCAGATTAGCATCCCTGTAGAAGTGAGCTTGTTGGTGTTCTTCTGTGGTTCCGCTGCTGCTCTATGCGACTGTGCCTCTTCAGCCTTATTATTATGGTTAAAATTCATGATGACATCTCCAGTGTAAGAACAGGTGCCGGTGACAAAGAGATGACGACTCCGCCAGAGTAATGGGTGGTGGGTATGGTGGCAGTAGTAGTAGTAGTGGTAGTGGTAGTGGTAGTAGTCGTGATGGTGCTGGCGTTGGCAGCGCGGCCGCGCCTATCTGTTGATATGTTTGAGGGTCAATTCCATGGCTCAAGAACTTGCGATTGATGTGGGTATTCCAATAGTTTTTGGTCTCATTAATTACCTGTTCTTCCCGTTAATCTCCCAACAATGTGAGAGACATCTAAAGCATTCGAAAAAAGTCCCAAATTAGTTCATACTGTTCTTAGAAAAGAATTAATTAAAGGAAAAAAGAAGAGAAGGGAACAATATACATAAACCTAATATAAAAGGATTAGAGTAAAGGAAAAATAATAAGAAGATGGAACAATAAGCAAGAAAGGTACATCCCTTTGTCCATGTACACTACCCGAAAAGGTAGGACAATCCACGAGGCATGCAGGAGGCTAGGCATAATCTATTTTACCTTTCATTTCTTAAAATACTTTCCTCCTATCAAATATGCAATAATTTCTTTGTTTGGACAAAGGAAACAAGTGACATTATGTCACTAACATAGAGTGAATCGAAAGGTTGAGTGAGAGAGTGAGAGAGTGAGAGAGTGAGAGAGCGAGAGAGATGATGGTGAATTGTAGGGACTCAGGTGCTATTCCCATGATCATTATTTTCGCAACACTCTTTACCTCACAAACCTACAACGACAAATGAATTTAACTTCAAGAGAATAAAACTGCTCTATTCCAATGGGAATGTCTGTTTTATATAATATGAGACCTTGTTTTATATAATATGAGACCTTTGCCATATTTAGTGTTACATTTAATGAAAATATCTCCATGGATATTTTGTTCAATGGGAATGTCTGTTTTATATACTGTGAGACTTTTGACATTTCTAGTGCTACCTTTGCCGTATCTAGTACTACATTTAATGATAAGATCTTCATGGATATTTTGTTCAATGGGAATGCTAGCTTGTTTTAATATAATGTGACACCTTTGCCATACCTAGTGCTACATTTAATTATAAGATCTCCATGGATATTTTGTTCAATGGGAATGTATGTTTTATATAATGTGAGACCTTTGCCATATTTAGTGCTACATTTAATGACAAGATCTCCATGGATATTTTTTTCTATGAAATAAATATGACCCAATTAACGCCTACGTTTTTAGGCTAATACGATTGAAGGCATTGCTTTCTTTAACTTCTAGAGGGATTCTTTTTTGACCGGATTCGTATCATCAACCAATGGCACCAGGTGGGCTTACCCTCAAATTCCACAATTATTTTTCTTTATTTATTTATTTTTATGCTAAAGTTTAGCAAGTACAAAAAATAAAAATTAAAAAGAGTACTATTACAAGATTTAACGTCACACATTCCTGGACGGCAAATACAAAAACAAGCAACACCAAATCACTCTTCCACCTTCAGCTTGACCATTAGCAGAAGAAGCATTCCAAAATCACACTTAGATGAAACTTAGCCAGTAGACTCGGCTTGCTCTGGGCATCCGAAATTATCCATGTTAAGGCCGCTATATATGCAAGGGCGTCGAACACGGAATTGATTTTTCTATAATAGTGAGAAATCCTCCATTCTATATTTTTCAAATACCTCAAATAGATGCCCCATTGTTGTCGAAAGAACCAAGGGATGAAATGGTCTTGAATATAGCTTGTCGTGTTTTGCTAAAGGTCAGAAAAAATAAGAAAGAATTTGTTGAAGTTAAAGAAGGAGATAGAGAAGATAAGAAGAAAGGAACACAGATTTTTAACGTGGTTCGGTTTCTCAAAACCTACATCCACACAACTAATATTTTCACTGCTGTAATTCTTCACTAATCCTCTCTTTATATAGATGAAGAGGGTTAGGAAATATGGATTTACAAAGATAAGTACAAGGTTGTTGTATCGATCTAGAACTTCTCTTAGTATGATCTTGGAAGATTAGGAGAGTTAGACGATGACTCAAACACTGTGGAGATATCCACAGTATCTTCAGTAATGCTTGGGCTGTTATCATATGTAACAGTTTGATCCTTGCTTATCTTCTTATCACATGCAACGACCTGGCTAGACTTTGATCTTGTGACTGTTGTAGATAAGGCTGAGTTGGATATAGGCTTATCGTTTACACGCCCCCTCAAGTGCAAGGTGGGCTGAACCTTGAGCTTGGACAGAAGATGAGTGTATCGTTTACTGGCGAGAGCCTTTGTAAAGATGTCTGCAATTTGATCCTTGGTTGATATAAACCTAACGTCGAGGTCACCCTTTGCAACCTTGTCACGTACAAAGTGGAAGTCGATTTCCACATATTTTGTACGAGCATGAAACACCGGATTAGCCGTTAAGTATGTGGCACCAACATTGTCACACCATAGGATTGGCGCTTGAGCCATGTACATACCGAGTTCTTTTAAGAGTGATTGAAGCCAGGTGATTTCCGCCGCAGCATTAGCGATAGCCCTATATTCTGATTCTGTGCTTGAACGGGCCACAGTTGCTTGTTTGCGAGAACTCCAGGAAATTAGATTTGTGTCGTGATAGATAGCAAAGCCACCTGTGGATTTCCTGTCATCAGGGCAACCAGCCCAGTCGGCATTAGAGTAAGCAGAAAGCTATAACGTGGGCTGGCGGTGAAGATAAAGCCCATGATCAATGGTTGATTTCAAATATTGCAAAATTCGCTTTACTGTTGCCCAATGTTCAGTACAAGGACGGTGCATGAACTGACACACTTTGTTGACGGCGAATGATATATCAGGCCTTGTCAAGGTCGCATATTGAAGACCTCCAACCACACTACGATAAAGAGTAGGGTCATCCATCGGAGTACCTCCTAGCCATGACAGTGACTGAGATGGTGACATGGGTGTGGATATAGGTTTGCAACCAATCATGTGAGTGCGATCTAGGAGGTCCAAAATATATTGCCGTTGAGAGAGCATGAGTCCGGCTGAACTGTTCTGAACACTGATGCCCAAGAAATAATGAAGATTGCCTAGATCTTTAATGGCAAATGTCTTGGCTAGTTGACCAAGGAAGCGGCTGATGAACTGTGAATTGTTGCCAGTGAGGACAATATCGTCTACGTATACCAAAAGATACATTGTAATTTCAGCAGTGTTATAGATGAAGAGAGATGTATCTGTTTTAGACCCAAGAAAGCCGAACGCAGTGAGGAACTCACTTAATCGATCAAACCAGGCCCTTGGAGCCTGCTTAAGGCCATAGAGAGACTTATGAAGACGACACACATGATTCGGGAACTGCAAATCAGTGTATCCTGGAGGTTGAGTCATGTACACCTCTTCTCGAAGGATTCCATGCAAAAATGCATTTTGAACATCAAGCTGTCGTACTATCCATCCCTTAGATATAGCCAAGGACAACACAAGGCGAATGGTTGTGGGTTTGACGACAGGACTGAATGTCTCTGAATAATCCAGTCCCTCCTGCTGGTGGAACCCCTTTGCCACTAAACGAGCTTTATAGCGCTCAATAGATCCATCTGCCAGTCTTTTGATGCGGAAGACCCATCTACACCCAACGACATTCATTTGAGGCTGTGGAGGGACAAGGGTCCAAGTACCGTTCTTGAGTAAGGCATTAAACTCAGTATCCATGGTTGTACGCCAATGTGGATTTTTAGAGGCAGTGGTATAACAGGTGGGTTCCAAGGCTTGAGCCGCCGATTCGGTTAATAGTGAAATGGGTATAGGGTGTTTGGTGGTAAGAAGAATCTTGGCACGGCGTGTACCATCTCTTGTCCGGGTTACCATGGGATGGAGAGAAGTGCTGGTAGAGGGTGGGTTTGGATTTGATGATAGAGGCGGTGGTGGAATTGATGGTGAAACAGATGGTGATGTGGGTTGAACCGGTGGGGAAGTTGATTGGGCCGATGTGGGATTTTGTGGAGGCAATTGGGCCTGTGGGGGGTTTGATGGAGAATGTAGTTGGAGGTTTGGTGGAAGTAGGGGTAGAGATTGAGAGAGGGGTGAAATTGGGGTAGTTGGTGGAGGATTTGATGGTGGGTGGGACCAAGAGAGAACTGGTGGTGGGCCAAGAATGGAAGGATTTAATAAGGGATCAGTGGATGGTAACCGTGTGGCAGCCTCAAGGAATGGGAACCGGTCTTCATCAAAGGCCACATGTCTGGAAATGACAATGCGCTTTGTGCGCATGTTTAGACAATTATAGCCCCTGTGCTTGCAACTGTATCCAAGAAAAACATGCAGCTCAGATCTGTAATCAAGTTTATGCTTGTTAAAAGGCCTTAGTAATGGGTAGCAAGCTGTTCCAAAAACCCGTAATGTCATGTAGTCTGGTTGAGTGCCAAACAATTTAAATAGAGGACAAACATTGCCAAGGACAGGAGTTGGAAGCCGATTAATTAAGAAAACTGCTGTAGCAAAAGCATGGTGCCAATATGATTTAGGAACACCTGCATGGGACATTAAGGCTAGTCCCGTCTCAACGATGTGACGATGTCTTCTTTCAGCAGATCCATTCTGTTCATGAGTATGCGGGCAAGATACTCGATGTTCAATGCCATTATTTTCCAAGTATTTGGAAACAGAGCGGTATTCCCCACCCCAATCACTATGTAGACGCTTGAGTTTCCTGTCAAACAAATTCTCAACAAGAACCTTGAATCTGATAAAAACAGGAAGTACATCTGACTTACTAGTGAGGGGAAACAACCATATAAATTTGCTAAAATCATCAATAAAATGCACATAATAACGATGTCCATCGGATGATGAAATTGGAGATGGCCCCCAAACATCAGAATATAGTAAGTCTAATGGGCCAGTAGAACGATGGGATGAGGAATAAAAAGGTAATTAATGACTTTTGCCTTGCTGACAGGCATTACAAACATTAAAACCTTGCTGTGAATTTAATGGTAAATGAAAGCTACTAGTAAGCTGACGAACAATACGAAGGGCTGGATGCCCCAATCGATTGTGCCACTGATGTAGGGATGTGCGTTCACCAATTAGAGCCCGTGGGGCTGGTCCATGGACTGTTGGAGCACCTTTATTCATAGCCAGCTGGTATAGCCCATCCTTACTGATTCCCTGGAGAAGACATCTCCCCGTGTAACGATCCTTTACATAGAAACGATCAGGGTGAAATTCAAACATAACATTATTATCCTTTGTAAATTGAGATACCGATAATAAATTGCGAGTAATTGTAGGCACATGTAGAATATTTGGAAGAACAAAGTTCTTATCAGAGGAATAAAAATTAGATGATCCAGTATGTAAAATTTCCAAACCTGAACCATTGCCTACTTGGACCTGATCTTGGCCAGTGTAATCAGTGGATATAGCCAGGTTATCCATATCAGCAGTGATGTGGTTCGTTGCTCTCGAATCAGGATACCAGACATTATTGGGTGCTGGTGTAGTACGATTATAATCGACCAGATTGGCAGCAGGTATCACATTGTCTTGAGGTGGTTGGTATGCATGATTGAAGCGATTGCGACAATCGAGAGCCTTATGACCAGCCCTGTTACAAATTTGACAAACATTTGGAGCAGGATTATGAGGTTGAGTAGCCTGTTGATTCATACCTTGGTTAGGATATCGTTGGTATCCAGTTCGATTGTTGTTACGACCATTTCGGCCACCACGATAATTACCACGGCCAGTACGTGGACCATTGGTGCCACGGTTGGTGCGGCCACCACGAGATTCAAGAGTAGTGGTGATGGTGTTGGTCGTGATGATCCAACTCGACGAAGACTGCTCATCAAGCATTCGGATTTCTGTGTGAGAAGCATACCACGCAGTCAGATAGGACAGTGGTTCTCGTCGAGTGGTAATCGATGTGACGAATGCCGAATACTCAGATCCGAGGCCACCGAGTGTATAGAGACATAGGTCTTCATCAGTGATGGGTTTCCCTGCAGCAGCAAGGAGATCAGTGACACTCTTGATCCGTAGGAGATACTCTTGAATAGTTGAAGAACCACGCTTGGTATTTTGAAGCTGAAACCGAAGTTGCAACACACGTGCATTGGAGATATTGTTGTAAGAGCTTTCAAGAGTACGCCAAACCTCATGAGAGGTGTTGCAGCCAACGACTTGAGCATGGACAGATTCTGTTAAGGAGGAAATCAACCAGCTCATGAGAAGTTGGTCTTGACGCTGCCATTTTTGGTAGGCAGGGTTGATCGTGGGTGGATCCGTTGGAGAGGCAGCGGCCGCTGGTGTGAGATATTCAGAAGGGCATGGTGTTGTGCCTGTAACCATGCCATAGAGATCATATCCTCGTAGGAGGGGAATGAACTGAGATCGCCACAGCAGGTAGTTAGTGTCGCTCAACTTAATAGCAATTGCATGGCTAAGGGAGGGAAACAGAGGTAGAGTAGAAGGCCCTGTTCCAAGGCTGGGTAGGTTGCTGGTAGATCCCAAGGAGCCCTGGTCGGATGATACCATGTTGAAGTTAAAGAAGGAGATAGAGAAGATAAGAAGAAAGGAACACAGATTTTTAACGTGGTTCGGTTTCTCAAAACCTACATCCACACAACTAATATTTTCATCGCATTGTAATTCTTCACTAATCCTCTCTTTATATAGATGAAGAGGGTTAGGAAATATGGATTTACAAAGATAAGTACAAGGTTGTTGTATCGATCTAGAACTTCTCTTAGTATGATCTTGGAAAATTAGGAGAGTTAGACGATGACTCAAACACTGTGGAGATATCCACAGTATCTTCGGTAATGCTTGGGCTGTTATCATATGTAACAGTTTGATCCTTGCTTATCTTCTTATCACATGCAACGACCTGGCTAGACTTTGATCTTGTGACTGTTGTAGATAAGGCTGAGTTGGATATAGGCTTATCGTTTACAGAATTACATAGTTTACGTCCAAAAATTCCCATATGATTATAAGAAACAAATTAGACTGAGAAGCCCCACCTTCAGCAATGCTGTCAGCTGAGTATTACTTAATCTAATAAAAATCTTAACGAATTAACTAGAGATCGAACCTGTATTGTGGTCTACCTTGCACATCCAGTTCCATCTCATATTCTATATATGAATAGGAAAAGCAATCAAATTAGAGGATAAACTTTTTTGGCCGTGACTTTCGCAAGGAAGTCTACAACCGGATTGGCTTCTCTGAAACAATGCATAATCTTCTCCATGGAATAGAAGACAAGACATCTTTAAGATATATCCAACATTGATAAACAAACAAGGGATGAGATTTCCTATAAACTGCACATACCATGGCTTATGAGTTGTTCTATAGCCATAGATTGTACACACCCATTTCAATGGAAAAGCCAATACCTTGGATCGGCCAGACTCTCTCCATTTTCGCGACATATATAATTTGTGCATAGTCCAAGATATATACTATAAGAGAAAACCAATTTACCCACCACATCGCAGAAATCACCACCAGCACTGCTCTTTATGGATTTCCAAGCAAACACCTTGATGCTACCATGATCTTCCTCTCGTGGTCCGGTTCAGGCTTGCACACAGTATAACCAGAAGACAGAGCAAGTGAGCACCACATAATTAGTTCCCCGGGGGGGTGATTCTCTAATGCCTAAGATCTCAGATTAAAACAACAGTTAACGGAGTCGGAGACGGAAAACTTAGCTCCAGAGCTTCAAATTCTAAGCCAATGAAATAGTAGTAGGACATACGGACTCCAGTCTTTCTTCTATTACCTTACCATATTTATGCGTAGTTTCCTTAATTATTTATATAGCGTTGTCTGAAATGTCTTTCTTGTCCTTAGGGTTGCGTATTGTTCAAGTTAAGGCGGGAGTTCCAAGGGGGAACCTTTAAAACCGAATTTGTCAGTACCTGAGCTAGTGTTGTCAAAGTTTTTGCTCTTAATAGGCCACGTGTAAAGCTCCTTACGTATGATTTCGCCGTGAAGCAGTGGCTGAGGGTCCAACCAAGTTGTTACTTCTTATTTCCTAAACCATTTTTTGGTTTGATCCTATTAAACCACGTCTCTTCATACTATTGGAGATCGGATTTTGTATATATCACAACTGTCAATATTTAATTTTTATCCATCTAAGATCTGGCTTACACCACCAAACCTCTCGATTCTAGTGAGGGTGAGGGAAAACAGATGAGATACCCAATCGATTCGCCTAGAGTAGGTCCATACCAGATCTGACCGGATCTTTTAAGTTACTCCCCCAACTCACTAACATCTTTCAAAACTTGATTAAAGGTATAAAGAGTGGAGTTCCTCTTACCTTCAAATCTTCACACATTTCTCTCCACCCTTCCAAGCACCTTTAAGAGAAAGTAACTTATGCTTTCTTTTCCACCACTATAGCAAATCCATAATAGATATTGGAGAAAAACTAGTGATCCCAAAACAGTCTAGATATTGCTGCCAAATCAATTTAGAGAACGTTTTCATCTATGTATGACATAGCCCACATCTAGATACCAAGGGCCCCCCATTCCTACTGATTAAATCATCATCAACTGGTAATTTTTCATGAACAAGTCTCCAACCAAATAGAGAATGTCTTGGCAGCAAGTGATTGCCCCATATGGTAGAAAACCAGGGAACCTTTGGATTTCTTTCCTGTATCTCCTCTCAGGCCGATCTAACTATGAATGCATCAGACTGTGTACATCTCCAATGGCATAAATCTTAAATTGAAAGAGACGGTAATGGAATTTACCTAGCTTTTCAAAAACCATGATTCATGAAGACCAATGATACCTATCGAAACTGCCATTGGGATGACACAATAAAATCGGCTACCTTTGAATTCATCTCGCAAAATAAACTTGGGTCGAGAACCGACACAATGGAAAAAAATTGGTCTCCAAGAAAGCAATCCTTCCAAACACTGATTTTGGATCCATTCCCTACAACCCACCTTTCCTTCGAACTCACAAAGTTCCACACCCTTTTTATACCTGACCAAATAGAGGAAGACTACTAGCCCCTTTTCATATTACAATTTAAATCTATGAACTTTTCTCTAAAGAAGCAGCTAAAAGCACATTATTTACTTCTATTTACGGATAGCTAAAATTAATTTTTCTTATGATTACTGCCCACCAACGAAATCAAATCACATTACTATTTCCCGTTTCTTTGCTCGTTTATAATTTGGCTTATGAAATAATTATTGTTTGGAATTTTCTTCTTCATTATTATTACCTTATTTACTTCTATTAATTACAGGTAGATAGAAATAAATTTTATTTCCATCTTTAGTGAAGTAATATAGGTCACTCAGCATCTTTATTCTACGGAAAAAAAAAAAAAAAAAAAAAACTTAACATCTTTATTACCATCTAATTTTCAATGTCTGATCGAGTTGAGCTCGTTAAATCAATGATCACTAGTGTCCCGATTCACAACTTCTCTATTTATTGGTGGCCTTTGAGTCTTATCATTAAACTAGAAAAGTGGATGTGGAACTCCATATGGTCAGGTGACTTTGAGACATCAAAATCAATTGTGTTTAAATGGGATTTGGTATGCAAACCCAAATCTGAAGGCGGTCTTGGTATAAGGAGGTTGAGGGATGTGAACAAATCTCTTCTGTGCAAACTGACGTGGCAAATTAAACACGGGGAATCAACCATGAGTAAACTTTTCAGAGCCAGATTCCTAAATTCTAACAGATCTATTGAATGCTCCTACATCCCTTTGCCAATATGACCAGGGGTTAAGAGAATGTGGTCTTTCGTCACTGGTAACGAAAGGTGGATGGTTGGTAATGGGAGGAAGATAAACTTTTGGCGAGAAGATGATTTGCACTCTTTCAGTACTTTTGAGGCATTAGTGTATCCATCTTTATGCTTATACATGACATCCATCATACGCGTAAAATTGAGAATCCGTAACAGAAATGGCATCGGAACAGTAGTTGGTTTGATGCTTCCTTGATTTATATCTTTCCATGCCTTATCCACTCTTCTTTGAAACTCATCGCAAGCTTCTTGCTCAGTGACACTGTGTTGTTTCATGTAACACTCAACACCTAGAACAAACATGTCCTCTTTCTTGCTCCATCTTCAAATGATATTAGAATTAATCAATGTTAGATATATGTCATCTGGTTAATTAACAAGAATTTGATTAAAACCATGGAGACATGCAGTAAGTGCTAGTGTTTATTTACCTTGTGGGACATGATATATATCATCCATAAGCCGGCATATTACCGATGAAGCCCTAACAAGTTTAGGATCATCAATTGCCCAATCTAATGCCTCCTTTATCACAATATCTCTCATGCCAAGGAAGGATGTGATTGTAAGCATAGGGTAACCACTAGAGGAATTATCCTCTACATTATAACTTGGGGGTAAATCGAAAATAGGCGACCCTCTTGTTAAGGTCGTTATCTATGCAAGGTGGTCGACCACAGTATTGAATTATTAATTTCCCTATAGCAGTGAGAAATCTTCCATTCTATACTATTCAGATACCTCAAATAGAAGCTCCATATATTGTTGCCGAAAGAACCAAGTGACGATATGGTCTTGAAAACAGCCCACCACCGAACTCGAATCACATAATTATTTCCTACTTCTTAGCTCCTTCGTAATTTTGCTTATGAAATAATTGTTGTTTGGAAATTTCTTTTTCATTATTATTACCTTATTTAATTCTATTTACGGGTAGCTAAAAATAAATTGTATTTCCTTCTTTAGTGAAGTAATAATATAGGTCTTAGGCATCTTTATTACCATCTGATTTTCATAGCAACAACCATATAAAAGGAAAAACTCAAAAATAAGATTATAATAATTCATGATGAAAATTGAACTTATAATTAGTTAAATTATAAAAATGTTTCCACATATCTTCTATGATCATAGCTAGTAATTAAATTACACAGATCTACATTTGCTCCAGATTGGGCGACTAGTATTCTAGTTGATGACATTCATTTTCCATGTGGTACTTTTGATAGTAATTCTTTGCGCTTTGTTTTTCGTTTATTGAATTGTGAAGCCCATGTTCTAGCAAAAGGGGCCTTCCCGGTTCAATTTTCTAAAGTTTGGTGGGTTGAGCCACCCATCTTAATTGTTAAATCTCCTATTCTAAACAATGAAAGCCATCCAAAGCTTTGAAGAATCAAACATGGATAGGACCCTATCAGAGTATCGGGTTATGTTGAACAAACTCATTTAGCTTCTATCTGTGTCTTGGCTCGCTTTAGGGAAAGAGATCGTTGTTTGGGTCTCTAGAGCTTGCAAATAGTTTGAAAGCACGTCCGTCCTTGGACCACCATATCTATCATCACAACTCCCACTCCATTTCCTTCAAACCAGGACCATGGTTCATAATCTCGGAATTGGTCTCTCGGAATACCCGGTATCGTTCAAAATAGGGTCAAATTGGATGCATTTGCCCAGCTTTTTTAATTAAACATTTTTTTTAATTACTTTTTTAACCTTGGTCGTACCACTGGATCGATCCGGGACCGATATTACGAACCGTGACCGGGACTTTGCTCTTTTTGGTTCAAATAAAAAGAATCACGATTCAGTTTTTTTTTCTATGATTGATGTTGAAAAGATAGTCTAAGTCAAAATTTGTTTGGTGGTTTTAAATGGGTATTATTGCAAACCAAAAGGCCCACATTGGGTGGCCAACAACAATAACCTAAATAGCAAGAAAGGCCCAAGCCCATGGACCACCTTAAAAGTTAAAACTATTAAAATAACATTAACTATTACGTAGTCTGTTTATGATGTAGATATCGGATTAAACAGTTAGTCAGTTACCATTTGGACTGGACTGTTCAAGTCTTAAGGCTGTTATTGGTATATATTTTTGAAATGCATGTTAAGTCGATTTTGTATTATCATATGAGAATACTAAATTGACCTAGAATGCATACCAAACACTGCCTAATCTCTTCTTTTTTGACCCACAGTGGGTCTTATATCAAATTTTATTTTCTCCAGATCCATATGAAAAGACACCTATATCCTCTTGTTTTGAAAAAAAGAGAGACAGACACATGGAAGTGCTGACATAGGCCACACGTCTGGGCAAAAAATTATTTTCCAACGAATAATTATAATGTCATAAACAACATTCTATATTAATAAACCTCAAATTTATAAATAAGTGATAAACCAAAGTAAACTATTTACCAAAAAAATGAAAAAAAAAAAACAAACTAAACTTCAATTTATTAAAACTGTGATCAGATGGTAGAGATGAACTTAACATTAGGGAAAAAATAAAAAGAACAGGGCATGGTTCCAATGTTTCAAGAGTTGACCGTTTATCCTACCCTCAAGTCACTTATGTTTCTATTAATGCTAAACCAGGCCTCGAACCCATGACCTTTGGTTAGGCATGTGAACATCACCATCACGGTTACATTATGTGCCCTCTTGAGGGTAGAAACAACCTAGTTAAATTTTGGGCATCTTTTGTTACCTGTAAGTTATCATCATCGAATTTGGCTCTCCTCCAGTCGTGGTGGGAGCTGGACGATCCAGCCCAGCCAATACAAGAGTGTTTGGATCATTTCACAGGTAGGCCCCACCTTATGAAATGACCAAAATCCCTTGTTTTGGCTGGGTTGGATCCTCCAGGTCCATCATCATCATTGCAAACACATGAATCACATAGATGGTAGGAATTGTTCAATATAGAAACACGTAAATATATAATTATGGAAAGCCTTTTTTATATACATATCTATTATGTTGTAGATTGAAATGAGTAAAAATTTTGAGATAAGTAGACACAATATCTCTTGCTCATGTCAAATTTCAGCTCAAATAGAATTGATCAACCAGGAAAAGCTTTGAAAAAACAAGAGACGAATTAAACTTCTAAAACAATGATTGAGAGAACTAAATGTTCGAAAACATGAGAGAAAATTCCATTGCATAAGAGGATATATGATAGAATTAGTCTCTAAAATTTGACACATGACATATTCAAACTATTTTCTATGTATCCCACAGTTGAAATTGCTACATTTCTTTTTCACATGGCAATTTTATTAAGGTTTTTTATTCCCTCCCCACCCCCCCCCCCCCACCAAAACTTTCCTTTTCCCCACCCTCACCCCCCACATCCACAAAAACTTTCCTTTTCCCTCCCCATTTAATGAAGAAAATAAATATTTCATGAATCAGACTAGTGTGTATCATCCGTACAATGCCTATTATTTGATAATTAAATGAAAGATTAATTAATTGACTAATTAATTACTGAATATTATAGACCACAGGCATAAGGAGAAAAAAACCGTTTTATGCACATTTTTAGAGTTCTTTCTTTCTATTACTTATACTCCCTTCTTTCTATAGAAGAAAAAGAAGACAAAAGTTGGGAGGGCTTGCGTGTGTTTGTTTTTTTTTTGGGTAACGGCATGCGTGTGTTGCATGCGCTTCTGTTTGCTTCTATTTTAAGCAACACAATTCTTTTTCTTTGGATGACCTAAAAGTTACTGTTTTTTTTTCTAGAGGCGCTGTTCTCTGTGCTGCAACGCAGCCTACACCCACGCACATGGGAGTGGGGGCAATGACCACCCTACCCCCTGCACAGGCTGTCCATGTGCCTGGGTGCAGGCTGCGTTGTGGCACAATGAAAATTCTCCCTTTTTTTTAAATATGGGGCAAGAGAAGTCATGTTTTATATTGGACCACAACTTTTCACGTTAGATGAACTCAGTAATATCCTAACTTTTTTTCCTTTTATCAATAGTTTTAGTTCACAGTATCGGATCAGGTATGACCGAATCCAAAGAATACAAGCACCCAGAAGGGAGATGTACCAACATGCAACTATATGATGATTCCTGTTAGAGTCAAGGAACCCAAGGAGATCGGAGCCAAGAACACCTCTAATGTCAAAACCAATCGCATCCCAAAATTTGTAGGTTCGTTCTAGACTTGTTGGACCATCTTATCATGTTCCTCTCATACCAGATGTCATACATAGTGGCACATAGGGCTGTAACAGGGTCGAGTTGGGTCGGGCTTTATAGAACCATAGCCCAACCCCGAGTCCCCATAGCTGGGCCCAGGCCCGATTCGTCCCTGACTCAGGGCCTGAAAAATCCAATCCTGACCTGCCCTCAGGGTCGGGCCAGGCTGACCCTGATTGGCCCTGATCATGGGGAGGGGGAAGGAAATGCATGGGCTAGCATGGGCCGGGGACATAAAATAACACTATAATAAAAATGTATTATATCACTTGTTATCTTCATATATAATATATTATATAACAAAATGTGGGTGACATTTAAAGTTTATAATATATATATTACATCAATATATAATTTAAAGTATAATTTAAAACAGGGTTAGGCTGGGCCGAGCCAGGCTTAGCCCAACCTGACCCTGACTCAGGGCCAAAAATTTTCAGCCCTAACCCGCCATCGGGGCCAAATATCTCAGCCCAAACCCTATTTTGGCTTAGGGCGGGTTCGGGCCGACAGGGCCAAACTTGCACCCCTAATGGCACAAAAAGCTAGTTTCACAATCATATCGCAGCAAACTAGCTTCCATCTAAAGTAACTCTTCACACATGTTGATCGTCTCAAACGTATTTGCTCTCAAAGTTATCGATACTTTTATATTAACATGGATTTTGACCATTTTACCCTCTATCCTTGTCATATCATCGATTTAGTATCAACCAAGAAGAAAATTGAAGAAGTTGGGAATTACTATTTCTAGTCCTCCTCCCAGGGAAGTGGTTGAGGTTATATGGTCCTATCCACGGGTGGGATATTATAAATTGAACATTAATGGGTGGTCCCTTGGTAATCCAGGACACTTGGGAGCGGATCTTTATCCCCTCAATTTGCCTGCCCCTCAATTTCCTCAATTCCATCTAGTAGGGGGACAGAAATGACCACTTTACCCCCTGCCCGAACACACTGCCCGGGGTGGGGTCCACCTCCCTCTATTAAAGGGAATTGAGGAAATTGACAGGCAGACAAATTGAGGTGATATTGTTCCCTTGGGAGCTGGTGTATCTTAGGACTTCTGATGGGTGTACCTCTTAGAAGCTTTGTCAACTATGAAGGTGTGGGCACAAACTTTATGGCTGAATTTGCTTCTTTCTTTATTGGAGTGCATCACACCTCATTAATGAAGATAGCTAATTTGTGGATAGAATGTGATTCCCAAGCAGTTGTGAACTATGTTATCTAAGAAAAAATACCATGGTACATTGACCAAAAATGATGGTTTTACTAGCAGTTTAATTTCATAGTCTATCTCCCATGTTTTTTGTGAAGCAAATGTTGTGGCTGACAAGCTGTCAAAGCATGCGGCATCTACAAGATCATTCATAGTATGGGAGATTGCTCCCACTTTTGCTCCTGATGATATTAGTTTGGACTCAAATGAGACCCAGATACAAATTTTCATTAGTATTTTGATGTTCTTTTGATTGAGCGCCCTGTTAATGGCAATGTCGAAGGTGGGGCAATGGCTCAATAAATTTTCATTATGTTGTATCATTATTTTCCCATAGTTTAATTTATTCTCTTAATTATTGACTTCTAGCACCCAAAAAAACAAAAGAGGAAATTGAAGAGTTTGTAGAATACTATTTCAATAGATTTTTGACCTTACTATGTTGGGCTAAAAATTGAAAGATAAAGAGGCTTAGATCAAACTCAGCAAGGGTTAATCATCCTTGTACACTGTCATGTTCAAGAAGTTGCAAAAGTAGTATCTTTCAACTTAAATGAACTTGGATTCTTTAACAATAGAGATACTATAGGCATTCTTTGGGAGTCAATGAAGATGAAAATTTACTTTCCAAATATAACTCTCTTAGAAATCCTTATGGCTCCGTTTGATTGCGAGGGGAATGAAAGGGAAGGGAAGAGAAAAATTTTAAACTTAAAAAAGAAACTTTTGTAATTATTACTGCATATGATTGTATAAACTACTTATATTTCTTACCATATTTAGTAATGATACATTTTACATGTAATATTTATTTTACATTTTAAACCAAAGGTAAATGGATACAAAATAAAATGGAATTAAATAACCAAATATAGAATGATTTGAAGTTAATGATATTGTCACATAGGGTAATTATTACAAAAATTCCTTTTTCAAGTATGAAAATTTCACTTTCCTTCCCTTCAATTCCCCTTGCAACCAAACACATTCCCTTCAATTCCCCTTGCAACCAAACAGAGCCTATTGGCTTTACAATAAAAATTTCCCCTAATCTCATAATTTACACACACTAACACTATCTATACCTTATAAAGAAAACCATACACAAATTTGCTCTGCTCAGACTCTCATGTTTCGAGATTTACGGAGAGCGGCGAGCATCTACAAGATTGACAAAATTAAACCCCTTCAACAAAAAGAACAATTTTTTTTTTTTTTTTTGTTGGGTACTCACTAATATGAAGATTCAGTCGATACAGTTGCAGACGAAGTTCTTGGGGATACCGCTTGTTTGAAGATTACTGTAGGTAGAATACTTGTTTTTCTCCTCTCATGCTCCTTAATTAGCTCTCCAGCGAACCAGTCTAGCTTCTCTGAATTCGTGTTTTGAATGATCTTCTTCCCTCTAAAGAGTATAGACTCAACATTCTTATGTTTCAACATCTCTTCTGCAATGCCCAATAGAACTTCTCCCTTTTCCTCTGCCGATTTTGAGTTCTTCAGGAATTTTCCGACATCAAATCCGGTTGTTTGAATTCGAACATAATTACTTGTTCCGGCGTGATTGAATGCCATCGAAACAGATTGATCAACCTGTTTAATAACACCAAGAACAAACATGATTAGACTTAATAATTAAAGGGAAATGACTCTCTCGATCTCTAGTACTTGAGATGGAAATCCAAAAGATTATAAGGGAATTTTTGTCGTTTCACTTTAACTCACCATATCAGAAGCTCCTTCGCCGGCGACAGTAACGAACTCCGCCGCCGATAGTTTCGGTTTCCGGCTACCGGAGTCCGACTCACCGTTCCCCAGTGACACAACAAGCAAATCCTCCACCCCATCACAGAACGGGAACTCGTGCTTGTTGTTCAGCACATGAGTGATCGCCGCAGCCGTCGGATTATTCATCGCAACGCCACCATCCACGGCCAAGATGCTAGTTTTCTGATCCACGGATCTCATCTCAACAGCACTCATCACCGTCGGATCCGCAGACGTGGCCGCACAGATTTCTCTCATCTTGAAATCATAGCCATCAGTTTCCAATGCATCAGCGCGGGAAAACAAGAACGGCGCACGAGTCGATAGATCGTAGCATGGTATCAAAGCCGGCTTCACTGTATCCTTCAACGTTGAATCTCCGAAAGTTCGCCGGAACAACTTCTCCACCTTATTCGATGATCGGAAAATCCGCCTGAAAGCTCCTGCCGGCGAGGAATGGCTGATTTTCCGGCGGTTATCGATGAGGAACCGTAGCGCCTCATCGGCCGTAAACATGGAACGACCATCTTTACCTCGAGTGAATAGCAGAGCTGCCAGAATTCCACCGGTGCCGGTGCCAGCGACCACATCGAAGTAATCGGAGATTCGAGCATCAGTATTGCCAGATTTCTTACGCAGATAGGCTTCAAGATGTACGAGAGATTTACCGGCTAGGATTCCGTCAGTGGCACCACCGCCATCGATGGAGAGAATTCTAACCTTTCCGGAGACATTCTCGCCGGACTTTAGTGTTTCAACTGGAATTTCTTGTTTTCCGGAGACAAAAAGCTTCTGATCTTCGTAGCCAAAGAGGAATTTGTTTTCAAGAATGGAGAAGATCTCGTATGTAAGCTTGTCAACACCGAAAGTGGAGTCAAGCATTGGAGCTGCTGCCATTGTTGCAGAGATTTGAAGCTGATAAAAAGAGCTTATGAGAAAAGAGAAGAGAAAGAGAGAGACAGAGAGAGACAGAGAGAGAAGAAGAAGAAGAAGAGAGAAGAAGAAAAGTAAGAGATGACGACGAAAAAGAGCTCACTGGTTGTGCTTATATAATGCGAGCAGCAGAGTTTGAACTTTGAAGGAAGAAAGGCGCATGTTAGCAGGAACATTCGAAGATGGCGATGAAATCGGCGATGGTTTTGTTTTTGTGATTTGCACTCGTGCGGTTTGGGTTGACTCAGCTACCGACAGTACCTTTTCTGGTCTCCACATGTGTGTTTGACATCGTCCGTAGGAATCTATGCGAAGTGTCCGAATTGACGAAAATAACCCTGTTATATAACAAAAAAGCTAAAATGTCTGTGCAAGAAGACGTGGTGGCGCCTGTGAACGCCGGCCCTTAGCGTCCGTAGACTCCGTACTAAGGGAAGTGTATGAATGTTGGGGCCGTGCATGTAGGAAATCTCTTGGGCGCTGCGCTTCTACAGCTGCACAATGGACCCACTCATGACGTGGCATATGTAAGTGAAAATTAGGTTGTCAATGGTCAAACGATTGGTTGGTCAGGTGCAGTCTCGGGAAGAGTGAGACCAAAATTAAACCGTTAAGAAATTTCGGGTCTTGATTGTTTTTGGTTTTGGTTCGGTGTGGTTTCAGTTTATTTTGATTTTTCAATATTGGAATAATACTACTTTAGATTGATTTGTTTTTCAGGTTTGAATCACAATAAAATCTTATATTCATAATTCATACTGAGATAAGATTCACTAAAAACACTTTAATTTACCTTTCCGAAGTCAAACAAGTAAACAATCATGAATACGAAAATTGATTTGATGTATGTATGTTGTAGTCCGAACAAAAAAGAATAAATTGTAAGAAAAAAATAACTAATATTGAAATCAATGGATAAATAGAATTTATAGTGAAATCATTGTTACAAATTTTATAATTATTTATCATTAATTGTAAGAAAAAGATAACTAATATTGAAATCCGAACCCTACTTCCAAACCATTCATTTGACTATCTAACTAATTTTGTATAGTGAATAAGGAGATCAATGGAACCATGGTTACAAATCAATTTTCTTATTCATAACCTCATTCTCATTGATTTGTAACAATTCTTCTTACTATAAAAAATTTTCTCATTAATAGTGAAATCAATGGATAATCAATCAATTCCCCTATTCTTTAGAAGAAAAAAAATCACCCATTCAACCTTATGCTCAATATTTTTTATCGATTTCATTCGGTTCAATTTTCAGTTTGGATATCGATCGGTTTGATGTGGTTCGATTTTCAACCGGTCCCATCATATTGCGGTCCAAAACCAATACGATAAGGATCGAGGTTTGGTCCAAATTTTTGATCAATTTCAGCCGGTCTTGACGGTTCAGGCTAGGTTTTGAAACCCTTAGTCAATGGTGAGGCTAGCTAAGTTTGATTCCGTCTATGTGCCTAAGAGGCATATGAGATGGTTCTCGTACGTGAACCTGAGTTGGTCTCATCAATGGTGGCCATGGGTCCTCTCCAATCCATCTCATCCTTCACTACATACCTTTCCTAATGGCATTCATCTCCCTATATGCCTATGTATACCTACGTTGCTCTAATTACTATTTGCAATCTTTTAAACTTTTGAATTTTCAAATCTCAATTTTGCGACTTGACAAGATAACATTCTAGTATTTCTTTCCACAAAATTTGGACCCATCTAATCTACCATATGGTAAATATTTTTATTACTTTGATAAGACCTTTGATTATATGGTTATATGCCTTTATTTGATAGTATAAATATCTGATTTGATTTATTGTAATGTAAATTATCATATGTAATCTATAATATATAATAGTAAATTAGGCTTTGTGTGCTATATTAATGTTTTTTTTTCCTTAGAGTTTAAGTTTTATATGTAACAATTATATAGTTTATAATCCACCAATGGATGATTGGAACGTGGCAAAAGATCAAGTTAAAAGGAAGATTATGGTTGAAGTTACCATGATTCATTGGGACTCAAACTCTCTCATAGTGTGATTGCTCCACAAGGAAAGCAACTCTCGATAAGGAAGGGGAATCTCATCAAGGAAACCTCCCGCAAGAAAAGTTTCATTTTTTATCTCCTACTAGGAATCAGATCTCTTGATCGCCTATCCTATATATAGGAAGGTAGGATACAAGGTACGATACATTCAATCATACTCAATTGCTTTTCACCCTCGTGCTTTTTCAATTCCCAACTCCTACTATTGTTGCTCAAAGCTTTGACTCAAGCGTGAGTGAATCCCCCTCGGAGTCCGCTCTGACCCTCATTCTTTCTTGGTTCTTAGTCTATGGTACACAATTCTCCCCCCAATGTGACAATTCAGATTCCAACGGCAACATCTTGGTAGAAAAAATAAATATGGTATTGGTAATTAAGATTATTTCTTAGTCAAATAGACATGTAAGACATGTATGATTTGTATTTTTATCCTATTTATGTTTAATCAAACATTCTAAATTTAGATATTTAACAATACAATATGAGACTCATACTTATTCGACCAATGTGAAATAACTAAACGTTCATCTATTATCATTTTTTGTTTTCTTTTGTTGGGCAAAAGAAAGGAAGCCAAACTTATTTAGATAATAGATAAAAGTTCAACTTTAGGTATAGTTGGAAAACCAAGTTTTGACTGGAGCGAGTCACTCAAGTCGAGTCAAAATTTTGGAAAATTTGATCAAGAATCATGTAAACTAGGTCAGGTTAAAAAATGACGAGACTGGGTCATAAATCGTCTGAGTCAAATAAGACTCTTTACTTTTCCTGAGTCATGACAAACTTGACGAATTCAATCATTAAAAAAATATCATAAAGCTGATTCACTTAGAATTTGAGTTGAGTAAAATAGTAAATTCGTATTCAAAAACAATAAGAAACCCTTAACTCTTTGACTCCCCTCTCTTTTTCAATCATATAAACTCAAAATGCATTCATATGTGATTCATTATTTTGTGGTTTTTTTTCTTTTTCTTTTTTTTTTTTTTTTTTCTGAGTTTTGACTAGTGTGTACATATTTATTGTATTAAAAATTTTAAAAAAAAACCATGACTTGCCTTGACTAAGTTTGACATAACTGAGTCACCAAGTTTTTTTGAAAGGCCACTTGAGACAGAAAACCTGATTTTCCAATTATGATTTCTCAGAGTTCATGTACGCTCGTAAAAGTTCAAATAAAAACGGGGTTTTCAAACTCAAAAACAGATTAATGAGATAATGAAGCATGATAAGCAAACAAATCTACAACTCTTTTTTTTTGAAAGAACTAGTGTGGGAGGTGGACCCATCTCAGTTAAGTCAGTATCAGTCCACAATCCATTAGAATTGTCATGGACTTCCATAGTAAATGTCGGTGGAGATTCTACAAAGATTAAACAAGAAGAAGTCAATCCATTTGCTTTAGCGGGACCTTCTACAAGGAGAGTACCATGAGAAGTGGGCTCTTTATTTTTGAAGGTGATGGCTCATTGGATTAATGTATATAAAATCTAGCCATGAAAGACCAGTGTATTATCGATTAAGGATGTGAATCGATTCAATTTTGGTTCAATTCAAAATGTAATGATCGTGGTTTTAATCCAATCGATTATTAACTGGTTTTAATTGCCTAGAAATAAAAATAAAAAAATGCAATTATACCAACACTAATACACTAGATCCCATCAGAACTTCATAGTTTAGTGTGCTTAGGCAAGAATAGACCTCCTGGGAAGTCCTCGAGGTTGTAACCCCTTTTTCACTCTTTTTTACTTATAAAGAAGAAAAAAAAAAAAAAAAAAAAAATTAGACAAAAAAAGTTTGAGATTCAACTATTCGAACCAGATCCTCTCCTACATGCCTGTACATACAACATGCATCAAACAACTGAGTACTATCCTTGGGGTGTGTGTCGCCCACCCAATTGTCTGATGTGTGCTGGATGCATAGGCACACTGGAGAGGATCTCAATCCCAGCTATTCACCCAAAAAAAATTAGGAGAGTATTCGTACATGGCTGTGTATTGTCCACGGTCATGCTTTGAACCATTAAATGGGCATGATCATATACAATACATTACCCCTCATCTCCATCCAACGGACAACAGTTGCATGATCGTGCACCATGAACAGCCGTATACGAAACCACCTTTTGCCTAAAAAAAATAAAAACTTTTCATTTCTCAATCCGGGTCCACATACGAGGTGGACATTGGCGATCTTTTGGACGAGGAATTGGCGATATAAAACCCTACAGTTTTAGTTCTACACTCACTTTCCTATAAACTTTCACAGACCGACGCAGCCCCCCGTTCTCTGTACTATAAGCCAAATAATGCAGAAGAGATATCAAATCCAACGGTGCAGATTCTTTGTGCCTCAGCTTAGGGACACCACCGCCAAAATATAGAGGTAGGTAGGCCACATAAAGCCTCCCCCATAGCCACAAGAGGCCAAACACCACACGCACGAATTGTTGTCGGGAAATAAAAAAGCCTAATTTATAGGGTCATCGACTTATGATGAGGGCGGGCCTTTTTGAGTTCCATTGTGATCACGTGACGGGTTTGAGTCTAAAAACAATTTTTCTATAAAAGTAAGGGTAAGGTTGCGTATTATGATCTTCCTCAGACCCTGTAGTGACAGGAGCTTTGTGTATTGGATACGCCCTTTTTATAAAGGTCATGATAAAACACACCTGAGGTTTAACCTAATTCTATGTACCCTAATTAGAAACTATTA
Organism: Telopea speciosissima; assembly: GCF_018873765.1. Lineage (NCBI taxonomy): Eukaryota > Viridiplantae > Streptophyta > Magnoliopsida > Proteales > Proteaceae > Telopea > Telopea speciosissima. The sequence continues at coordinate 53,021,968 of NC_057924.1, forward strand.
TTTTGGAATCTTAAGAAACGGGGTAGTGATACTTACCAAAAAAAAAAAAAAAAGACAGGGGGTTGTGATATAGTGTTTTACATTTCACATAGAAGATGATATATATCTATGTGAGGATCATCAAATCAGCATATTTTACCTTTAATTAATGATTCACAAACCGACAAACATCGATGCCTAAAGGATGCGGATAAAAAGGGTTCTTCCTCTACTTTGATTGTTTTTCCTTCCTCTACTTTGATTGTTAATAAAGACCGTGATATAGGTTCTCTTGTTAATTATCCTTGTAAAACTGAGTTGTTCCTTGTTGATGATATTGTCGAAGGTAGGACTTCTCAGATTAAATTGTTTTTTATATTCGTTTGGCTATGCGTGGATGTTAACTTTGTAATTCTATTTTATTTTATTTATATATATACTTCTTACCCTTATGAAAAAACTAAAAAATACAAAATAAAAAAAAAAACTGACAAACACGGATGCTTGGATCTAAATGTGTGCCCCACGGATTTATTTCAAGGGTCGTGATAAGAATAGATCTAGTCTGTGGACCCCAATTAAACCATTACTTTGGAATATTTGCTAAAGAGTGTAATTCACTTTAGGGGCGTTATTCTCTGTGCCGCAGCACGGGCTATACCTAGGCACATGGTGGTGGGTGCAATGACCACCCTACCCCCCTAAATGGCAGACCCATGTGCCTGAGTGCAACCTGCGCTGCGACACAGAGAACATTCTCCCTTCAGTTTATCATCAACCGGTGCTATATATAAAGATTGAAAGGTAATTATTTTTATATGGTTTGGCCCATAGAGATAGATGGGTGTGTACCATGGGATTATTCTATCTTGACCCAATTTAAATTGCATGCATGGGAGAATCTCTTTCAATTTATAAACCCATTTTACCCGACAAAGAAAGAATTTCTTAAGCTTTTTCTGTTTAGGGGTACTTTAATCATTGGCTTAATTTAAGTGGTTTTTTTTTTTTTTTTTTTTTTGAAGAATCTATTTGTCTGATGGTTTGGATAAAAGTGGGGATAACACTTGATCATTGTTTTAACTTTTTTTTTTTTAATTAAAAATTAAAGGTTTTGCCTTGGGCTAAGTGACCACCTAAGTTTTATTCTTACATTTTAAATCTTTTCTATCTAGTTGGTTGTAAGCTTTTGTATTTGTTTAAGTTTTTTTGAATTCTTGTAATGCTAAAACACATCAAAATGTTTTAGTGTTGGGGTCACTTCTTGTTTAATGGATGGCTTTCTTATATATTTAATCATTGAGATGGTACAACCACTAATAGCTTTTGAGGTATTTAGAATGTCTATAATATGGTTTTATTAGGATAATTAATGTACCATGAATGTTTGGGGTGTGACCTTTTTTTTATTTTATGGAATAAGATGGCTTTGGATATATAGGATCTAATTTTGATCTAGTTAGGTATATCCAAAATGTATTGGAAAAAAAGGGATTTTGATCTTACAAACCTGTAGTTGTTAACTTCACATATGTTATAGACAAAGGTTTGATTAGGGTTTAATCAGATAAATCTAACACAAGTTCTATAGATTCAAGTTATTGGATTTGAATTCACATTTTAATGGAAAAAATGCATTGGTAATTGAAATAAATATAAGTATTAGGGGCACTGTTCTCTGTGCTGCAGTACAGCCTGTGTCCAGGCACATGGAGGTGGGCACAATGACCATCCTACCCCCTGCACAGGCTGCTCATGTACCTGGGCACAGACTGCGCTGCGACACAGAAAACATTCTCCCTGAGTATTATAATTCCAGAAATGAGTTCTAAATCTACAAGAAATTTTTTTTTTTAATGAACTCAACACTCAAAGCACCTAAAAGATGTCTTTTAAATGCCCAACACCACCCTCTTTAAGAAAGGGAGAGAGAGACTATTGGGCCCGGAAGAAAAGCAAAGTGGAGTGTCTTGGATGACAACATGATTGGAAAAATCCCAAGTGAAAAAATGTTTTCGAACAGTCCAGATTGAAACTATTTCTTATATGATCTACCTACTTATATCAAATGGAAGGATCACATGGTAACTCTGACCAATGGGAAGATAAGGCACAATTAAGATTGGCCGCGTGACAGATTCAAACATATTAAAGTATCCAATCGAAAAGTTTAAAGGGAAAATTACATGATTAGCTACTTTTGGGTTTTCATTTATAAAACTGTCCACCCTATGTTTGAGTTAACAAAAATAGACAAAAACAAGTTTAGTTTTACAAAACTAGACAAAATAGCGACACTCCTTCCTTCCTCGGTAGTTCCCCTCTGAAAAAATCTCTTTTTTTTTCCCTCTGTTACTTGGGGCAACAGAGAATGGCGGTGACTGGACAAGGGTAGGGTTCCATGGAACGGAGGATGCCTGGGTGAGAAGGCAATAATAGGGGTAAAAATGTCTAAAAAAGTAAGTGTGGGAGGGAGAGACTATTTTGTCCAGTTTTGTAAACCGCAACTTGTTTTTGTCTATTTTTGTTAACTCAAACATAGGGTGGACAGTTTTGTAGATGAAAACCCAAAAATAGCTAATCATGTAATTTTCTCAAATTTAAACTATTACGTGGAAAGATCCAACTAGTATATGAAGGCATCTATTGCATCGAGAAATCTCCATAAGTTGTCTTCCTACGTAGTATCCTGCACAAAGGAGTAGAGAAGACACCAGAGAGTCGGTTTGCACCAGTGGAGACTTTTCGATGCCTAAGTCAAATCTCTCTAAAGAACAATTGAGAATAATTCAGATAGATTATAAGTTCTTATACCTAAATATATATAGGGTTCGTGGCCAATTGAGGCGGTGAAGGGGAGAGTCCTGATTAACATGGCAAGCTTCATCTTTAGTAAGAGGATCGCTTGGTAGAATCCCCTTAAGAGTGTGATCTCTGATTCACTGGCATCCTGGGGAGCTTTTCTGATAGTTTCCTTAACAGGATAGGTTGGCGCAAGGAGAGATTACTCTATGCCAACATGGCGTGTTACGCCGTTTTTAGTAGGTTCCTTATTGGGATAGGTCACCAGAGTGATCCGATGATCTTTGTTTATTATGGGGCGTGGCCTTCTGATTACGTGATGTGATTTGATTGGGTAGTTATATTTAGGTATAACAGCATCCATGGTCCCAAAGTTTTTCATTTTAGGATTATTCCGAAAATTCCCCCTAACGTGCTGCTTATATATATAGTAAAATCATCCATTAGATTGTCTAGTCCAAACAAAGTTAATTGTTCATTTCTTAGTTAGAATTTTTGTTTTACATTTGTACTTTAACATCTTTGGATCCATTTGTTTTTAGTTGGAAACCATGTAAAATGAAAATTTTTATTAAGAAATATTTTCTAATGTTGTTTGTTTCTATTTAGAAATCACAAATAAGGAAAATCTTTTAGCAACTCAATGTAAGAGTAAGCCTTTGGTTGAAAGCTTTCCTTTTCCATGATTTATATCTAAAATGAAGGAGCCCAAGTCGGAAAACCTAGTATACCCTTCTTCTAATAGTAGGCGGCTACACCTATAAGAGGGGGTGTTAACCGGTGGAATAATAGTAGGGGGTTTATGTCTCCAACCAGCCACTAGGGATGAGAAAGGTGATGGAAAGGGCGGAAGGGATGGACTAAATGAAACGAGATGGTTGGCTCGTGATCCCCATGAGAGAACCTATTATTGGAGTGGAAAAGCCAGGCTCGACCTTTGATAAGGAGAGCAGGTGCAGTAATAAGCAACTCAAAGTCCGCAATCTAACTGAGGAAGAAATGGCCCTCATTCTTAGGTAGAAAGACTGAAAAATGAAATCCCATTTTATTTTTCCCTGTCTAATATATATATATATATATATGGGAAAAAGATCTCTACTTGGTGATGTTTCCTACGTCTTCTTACAGGGCACCGTGAAATGATGTCTCTGCCCCCTAAGTAGATACTCAGGCGTGCTCCCCCATTGACCCAAATGCTAGTGTAGAGACCATACAACCAAGTAGATATCTCTTGCCCATTTATTTTTAATCTTTCATGGGAAAAGGTTCTCTCCTATGTGCCACATAGGATGGTATTGTCACCATGCATGGTTACACCTAAATTACAAAAAGAAAAATGAAACCAAATTTTTTTAATGGGCAAATAAAAAAAAATTTAAACAATCCCCGTGTATTTGCACTTAATTTTGAGCCAGAATTATTTACACTTAAACAATTTATAATATAATCATTATAAATCATTTCTTCGAGTAATTTCCTGCAATTCACTCAAAGCTAATTTTCCATTATTTTTTTCTTCTCAGGTAAACAAGAAATATAAAGTGAAAATTATTATACAGGTTCCTACTATTTTCTAGATTTTAAGGTGACTTGAGCTTAAATTTTTCCTTGAAGGATTTGTTTGACAATGCTTTTCCTAAACTAAACAAAACAAAACACTATAAAAGGCATTTTATATCATATTTTATGTCCTATAAACAAAAGGGGGAATTTGTTAGCACTTTTGATAGAGCAGTTAGGACAGAAATATGTTGTTTTCAAAGGTGAGAAAGCTGATTTGCCTATTAACATAAAAATTAGGGGTGGTTTTAACAATAATTGGAGTAAATCTGTTATATAATACCATAAGCCATAGTTGAGTTTGAAGGTGATTGATCAATTACTAGAAACACAGATATAAACAAAAGGCTATGGACCCATTTGTATAAACTTTTTAAGATTCAGGAATAATCCACAAATGATGTTGTCATTGTTCTATCATTGAGCATCTGAATTGATTTGATGGAAGTCCAGAAAGAGCTAAATCTTTTACTTACCATTCTTAATCAGACTAGTCACTTCCTTATATTTTGCTTCAATCCAAAGTCTTTGACTTCTGAGCTAGAATTATCCTAAGGTTTCCAGCTATAATGTATCTTATCACTACAATAACGAACTATAAAAAAGGTGTACCCAGTGCACGAGGCTCCCGCCACTGCGGGGTCTAGGGAGGGTCGCTATGTACACAACCTTACCCCTGTTTTTACAGAGAGACTGTTTCCAGACTCGAACCCATGACCATTTCAATGGAGCAACCTTTACTGTTGTACCAAGGCCCGCCCTCTAACGAACTATAATGCCCATCCAATTATCTTTAATAATGGACTAAGTAAAATACTACCTCTCCCCCCCCCCCCCAACTAAAGGATCTAAATTCATCATAAGTATCCTATTTAAAGCTTACCCCATCATCAAGCCCTCTTTGCTTAGTTTGTAATTTTGCACAATTAAGCTGATCGAATCGATATGAAGATCAACCAAGAAATCTCTTGAGCTAGAAATTAAAATGCTTACTACTCTACAGAATTCAGATATTACATCTTAGGATTGCATTTTCGATGTCTTTTTTGGTAAAGGAATTAAATATTGTTTAGGATCTTCTAGGCTAACCCATCTGCTTAACTTGTAGATCAAGACATCATTTTGTAAATTAATTCTTCTTCTTCTTACTAAATGAGTTTCATTGTCATAAAAGCTACCATAATTTTCATTTTAATGTTGCAATCAAGACCAAATACTGAAATAATGCAGCAAAATATCTGAATTGATTGGAAAAATTAGTTCTCAGATTAATTGTAAAAGCCATATTTGAGGTCGATGGTGATAAAGTATGAGACTTGGACATACACAGATAGTTTGCTTTAAAATTCAGGAGTTCAATGCTAGCTAGCTGATGTAGACTACTTAGAGAATTAGGACATCTGAATTGATTGATTAAAATGTCCACAAGAGTTTACCTTTTCTCCTTGGGTCTTAAGATTTCAAGTACTAATCAAGTCTTTTATCATGCATCAAACATTTATAATAGTCGATATCGGGGGGCCATTATATCAATTAAAAATGGATCAATAGTTAATAAACAATCCCCCTTTCTCATTTAATTGTTTGTTTGCAAAGAGTATACAGTAATCATAATTTTTATAATCTTAGTTTTTGTTGCTTCAGGTTACCATTCTGTTATTACATTACTAATCTTAATTTGTTTCTTTTGAGATTACGCGGTTGCAATGTCACTGTCTCTCAACCACTGTATCATATAAGGGTCCACTGTATCATATAAAGTTTCTTTATAAGTTGCAGGAAATGGTGGAAACTAACTGTACTTGGGAGGTAGGCTATAAGTTCCATGATCTGTCATCTTTCCTTTCTTTCAAGTAGTATGTGTGATTAGTTTGGCTAACCATAAAGAAGATTAGTAATGAGTTGGGCCCCTAGTTGGGTCAAATACAGAGTAAAAGCAGAGAAGAATGCTAAGAATAGAACTCTTGCTGGGTTGGATTGGTATCAGGTTAGAAATCTAAAGCTGAAACTTACCTACCCAATTGTCAATTATGCCAAAAATGGAAAACCCAACTCAGATCAGATCCTTAGGCCTAGTTAAGAAAAGGGTCTAGCATGGGTCATTATATAGATTCAATTTAAGTTCTTTCAGAATAGAATTCAATTACGCATCAGTTTCAGGTATTGAACAATGATAGATGCAACCACACATAAAAGGTCACTTGAAGAACTGTAGAACAATAGCCCACTTTTTGTCTTATTTGTTTTAGATTGATCTTCTTAGTTAATAATACTAAAATATCCTATAATATGAAGAAAATCAAAGATGATTTCTGCTAAACTGAATTGTCCAAGTTGAAGGAAGAGCAGAAAGTGGGGGGAAAAAAATCTCTTTGGATAATTGAAGTCAATGAGATTAGGGGAGATGGGTAGTGCTCATGGATCCAAAAGTGTGTGTAGATGAAACCTAGCTGTCACCATTCTTGTCTTGTAAGGAGTGATAGAGAGAGGACTATGGAATGACAAATTCATTGCATGGTATGGGTATTACTATAGTTTCTTCAATAACTGTAGATGACCACCTAATATGGTCTATATAATTAATAGAATTATAAAGAACAGATACTGATATGCACTTCAAGGACAAATAATAGATACGGGTAGGAGAAACTTTCAATCATCCGGGCAATCATAGTGGAAAGCCATTGCCCAAGGGAAAGTGGTTCTTGAGTTCAAGTGGGTCAATGTGTACCTGAAACTTGAAAGGAAGAGTAATAGGAATCTTTGGATTTTAAGGATGTAATGAAGGGAAAAAAGGGCAAAGAAAATCATATGGGCATCCCTCCCCCCCCCCCCCTCCCTCTGTTTTTTCTGTTTCTTTCTATGGGTATGTGTTACAGCTTGTAAGTAGGGGTGTCAATCAGTCGGTTTGGTTCGGTTTCGGTCCAGTTTCACTGGTTTTGGTCGAGAATGGGTGAATCCGAAACCAAACCAATAAAGGAAGATTTTATTTTGATCGGTCTCAGTTCGGTTTGGCTTTGGTTTCTTATCGGTTTGTTATCAGTTCATATATATATATATATATATATAGACCATTTTTTTTTATGATTTCGGCTTGGTATCAGTTCCTTATCGATTTTATATCGCCTGGATTCGGTCTTTGTCTGGTTTTCAACTAGTTTCACAATTCCCCAATCCGATCCAATAATCTTTGGTTTGGTTCAGTTCGGGCTAATTTGGTCCGGTTTCAGCTGTTCGGTTCGCATTTTGACATCCCTACTTGTACGTGGGCTGCAGCCACCAAAAAAACACAAAAACCTTGTAACCAACCTAGGTGAATGGTCCCTTCGTTAGAGTCAACTTGGATTATATGTAACCACCTTGTTAACATTCATGAGGCTAGTGGATAAGGCAGCACTTGTTTTTATCACTCCCCCCCCCCCCCCCCTCCCCTCTCTTTCCCTCTGTAGTCATTAATCTTCAAAAGAATGGCACACATTCTTTTGCATGTTAATTGGCATGCTTGCTTTCAGTTGGGTACAAGGCTATCAGGTTTTCAGGTTTAACCAATTGAATTTTGCTGACCTTCATGAAAGTCAAGTTATAATGTTCAGATATGGGTGTGAGTGTGTGTGTGTGTGTTTAATTCATGAATACTTTATGAGCAAAAAAAAACAAGTGAGTTAAAGGACAATTTTCAATACCAAAGTTTTGCCCACCATAGAATCAAGGGACCCCTAGAATCAAAAGCAGAGAGTAGTTCTGACAAAACTAAATGAAGAATTCAGGGGGAGGAATGACCTATAGGGAACTTCTGGTTGATGTACTAAAGAGCACTGGACTTGTTCATGGCTTTTATATGGAACTGAAAATTTGAGTTTTTAAGTTTTCAACCCAATCTAAAGCAAAGCCAACTACGTTTCAGAATTCAGAAGAAATAGAAGATCAAATTTTGGAGAATAAGAAACAATGGGGGAACTAACTTCAATTCGTTCGACAGGGTAAATCTTTCCAGATCTTAAGGAGTTTATCCGAGGTACAGCTAAAACCCAGAAACTGGGGTTGCAGATCAGTTCTACAACAACTTCAATGTTTGTTCTATCCTCATACTCCAGTTCCAGCTAACAGGAGAGACATACAGAGAGAGATATCACCCGAGAACTGGATTCCAAGATGTAATCTTCATTGAAGCTTTTTTTGACATAGCCAGCTACAGGAGTTTGCTTGTTCCGTTTGGGACTCATCAATCACATTTTATCATTTATTTTCAGTGCCAAGGTTTGACTTTCTTGATGGGCTAGAACCCCTCAGCTTCCTCCTCCACTGCATTATTTGCAAGATCTATGCCTCAAGATGCAGAGTCTCACAGCACACAATCAAGTCCACATCCATACTAATAGGCCTTCAAGGATAGGGGGCGCAAAGCAAATTTTGAGCTTCCTGCTTCGTGTTCATCGAACAGAAGGATAATGGAGTTTGTTTCCAATATAGATAAGGGGCTCATCCATGTCTTCGTCCAAAGTCATTAACCTCTGGATCCTGTCTAGAATTTATTTAGAGCTTGACAGGATGGTTAAAATGATTCATTGAATTAGAGAGAAATTTATCTCATTTTGTTTTTCTGGCTAGGAAGGAGATGCAAGACTTTTTCGACCTACATACCTTCTGCCTAACTACAAAACATATATCCATACTATCAGTAAAAGAGGAAGCAAACATCATCCCACAAGTAGGACACCCCTCCACTGCCAAATCCAATAATAAATCTAAGAAATTGATCATACAGAAGTATACCATTAACCCCCGAATTGGGACCCGAATTAGCAACTCAATTTTGGGTAGAATTTTAAATAAACATGGATTTGATGACATCAATAATGAACTTACAGATTCTCCAGATTCTCAAAGTACGACAGAACTGATGCAACAAATTAAGACGCAAACCCCCTAATCTGGCAAAGCAGTGCCCCTCTCAAGGTTGTTCTTGATCTCCAGTGTATATTTACCAAAGGCTCTCTCAATCTTCTTGTTGAAATGCTCATTGCGGTCATTGATTGAGTCGATATCTTTCTCTTCATGGAACTTCCGCCTTCTGCTAAATGAATTCCGCTTCTCATCTCTATCCTTGAGTTCCTTCACCATCTTGTCTATCTTTTCCTCAGAGACCTTCGGTGCCTGCATCAATGTGTGTCAATTCTGAACCGGAACCAATAAATCAAATTGAAACCGACAGTGAAAAACTGGTCCGAATTGAACCATTCACAATCTGCTCAGCTTTGGTTTTAAAGTCTAATAATCAGTCCGGTTTCGGTTTTAATCAAGAAACTGTTGGTTGCAAACACACACAATCATTAAACCGTTCAACCAATTAAGTACTACAATATTTCTTACAAAAAAATACCGCTTCTCTTGCAATGCCATTTCGTTTCTATCGAGAATTTGATAGACTTCCACACTCTTGCAATGCCTGAATTTTCAGGTTTTTCATGGAAAGAGGCTATAAAGGGGAACCCGATTAAGCCGAACCAATTACTAATTGATTTGGTTTAGAAATTGAAACCAATTATCGGTTTCGGTTTCCATTCATTACATCTTGAACCAAACCGATAAACCAAAACCGAACTGATTTACCCCCTTACCTGCACCAGTGAAAAGATGGGTACGAAGGGAAGACCAGCGCCTTCAATTTAACAAAAGATAAAAAGACAGGTTTTACAGCATTACCTTCCCATACTGGAGACTGGAAGCATCACGGTAGAACTCCGGGTCAGCTTCTTTCAATCTATTATATTCTTCAACGTCAACATCTATGTTCTTTGTTCGCTTCTTGTAGGCATCGTACAGAGTTTTCTGATTGAAAACTGATAAAGAAATTACTTTTCAGGTTCAGTCTCAAGTTATTAATTCTTCCCTCTCATAAATGCCATGACAAACTCCATACCAGTGCAGAACAAATAATGATACAATGAATGAAAAATAAAAAGATAAACATAGAAGGACGCAGATAAACATAAATGGATAATAAAGAGACAAGCCTGTACCACAGAAAATCTAGACACACATAAAAGGCATCTTTATCGATTTAAAGATTGCCCACTTATTTGATGGCATGATTAGGATATTACAATATTATCACGCACATATAGAAGCCAGCTTCTAGGATGCAAGGACGCAGATCCAATTCCAGTGCCACAAACCCGAAACCCATAACCCTCAACACCCCCCCCCCCCCAAAAAAAAAAGGCTTCTTCACTTATGGCCCTGGAGACGGCAAATATTCCAAGCCCCATACCCAATTGCTGACTTCTCAAACCCAGAAGCCTTTTTGCTCTCCAAAAGCTGGCTTCTGGAAACCCAGAAGCTGATGCCCGACAAGCTATCACAAACATGCCCTAGCTCTTCAAGACTTATCAATGGATATAGGGTGTAGGCGTGTAGCCTTTTGGTTATTTATGAATAGTTCATAAAATTAAGGGAAGTTGACAATGTTCCCACAATGGATTATGTCCCAAAGATCAAAAGCAATCGCCAACAGCCCTAAGAAAGCAGCGAGCTAGTTGACATAGGAGAGAGGAACTGCTGTTTAGGTAATTAAGGATTCTTAACAGGGTTTATGACAAAATGGATTTTAGGCTTAACATTTGGAAGGATATAGTGAAATAAGCTGGGAATAGTAAAGTAGGATTTCTAACAGTATTTAACTGGTCTGGTGAGGTGATTGTACTGAGACACCAAAATTCCCATGAAAACAAAGATCAGGTCAGGCTACATTTGCCTTGTACCCCCCTAATACATTTACAAATTAGCCATAATAAGGGCGTACCCAGTGCACAAGGCTCCCACCACTGCGGGGTTTGGGGAGGGTCATAATGTACGCAGCCTTACCCCTGCTTTCGCAGAGAGGCTGTTTCCAGACTCGAACCCGTGACCACTTTGTCACAATGGAGCAACCTTACCGTTGCACAAATTAGCCAAAAGCACATACATAATCCCTGATATAGCTAGTTAATTATAGAACTAACCTGAACCAAAGTTCAACGTTGAAATTGAATCTCTTAGAATATTGAACCAACCTAAACATTGCTGCAACACCTACTGAAGCTGACATAGGAGAGAGGAACTGCTGTTTAGGTAATTAAGGATTCTCAGCAGTACTAGGGTTTATGAAAAATTGGATTATAGGCTTCAAAATTTGAATGATATGGTGAAATAAGCTGGGAATAGCAAAGTAGGATTTCTAACAGTATTTAATTGGTCGAGTGAGGTGAATGTACTGAGACACCAAAAATTTCACGTAAACAAAGATCAGGTCAGGCTAGATTTGCCTTGTACCCCCTTAATACCTTCACAAATTAGCCAAAAGCAAATAAAAAATCCCTGATATATAATTACAGAACTAACCTGAACCAAAGTTCAACGATGAAATTGAATCTCTTAGAATATTCAACCAACCTAAACAGTGTTGCAACACAAGATGAGCAAAACAAACTTTAACTACTGAAGCTGATCCCAATTCAATGAATCCCACTGTGGGCCTCACAGACCAAAAACCCCATTGCTACTTCCAGCAGCATATAATTTCCACTTGATTGGTTCTTTCTTCCTCTTATAAACCTTGGATCCCCATCACATGAACACTCACATTTGTCTATGTTTAGTCCATTGGTGTTATAAACCAGCAGCTCTTCCGTGCTGGATGACATAAGGGCTTTTAGTATGTGCAAAGAACTTTTGTAAGGTAAAGTAATTCATTGAAGAAGAGATTTGATAGGCAATCACTTTCTTGCAATATGCACCGAGTGAAAGTGAATTTAATAAGATTTTCATGTTTGAGACAGCAAAAGAAATATGGGACACTCTAGTAGTGACCTATGAAGGGACTTCTCAAGTAAACGAGTCCAAAATTGACAAGCTTGTTCATCAATATGAATTGTTTAAGATGTTAGATAATGAAACTATTTCTGATATGTTTACAAGGTTTACTAACATCATTAATTGGCTGAAGGGACTAAACAATGTCTACTACACCAAATCAAAAAATGTAAGGAAAATCTTGAGATCACTACCATCCAAGTGGAGACCAAAGGTAATTGCCATCAAAGAAGCCAAAAACTTGGAGAACGTAAGCATGGACAAACTGATGGGATCACTCCTTACACATGAAGCGGAACTAAACGAAGACAACAAGGTCATAGAAGTCAAGGAATCAAAGAAGAAACCAATGGCTCTCAAAGTCTCAAAAGCAGCTCAAGAAAAGAGTGAAGATGATTTCGATCTTAAGAAAGAAATGTCACTCGTCACAAGGAAGATATAGAAATTTTTAAAGAGAAGAGGAGGAAGAAAGCCCCACAAAAGTCAATAGTTCAAAGAACCCAAAGGTAAGAACTTTTCAAAAGAAATAGATTCTTCCATTAATTAAAGATGTAGTATGCCATGAATGCAAAAAATCAGGACACTTCAAGACTGAATGTCCAAAGCTCAAAGAAAAGAAAAAGGCATGCACAGTAGAAACTACCTGGGATTCAAGCAATGATGAGGAAGACAAGGACGACCAACTTGGCCCTAATGGCTCATCTCAAAAAATTCTGAGGTAAGCTCTACTTATGGTAGTACTAATTCAAAAATAGACGACTTCGAAGTTCTATACGATACAAGTTGTCGTCTAGAAGCTACTGAGGTAGCTTTAGCAAAGGAAGTCATAGTTTTACATAACAAAATCAAGGATTTATCTTCACATGTTGAAAAACTAGAAAAAGACAATGAAAGGCTCACATCTACCCTACACACATTCACCAAAGGTCAAACGACTTTGGACACCTTGTTGGGGACCCCTCACAAGAATCCTCAAAACAAAGGACTTGGCTATAATGGTAGAACACAATCCCAAGTCAAGGGAAAGGATAAGATGGATTATCCTAAGAAAAGAACACAATATAGAGACCAAATCTCAACATCTTATATAAGGTACAGAGATTGCAATAGAACAGGTCATTCATCATGTGCAAGAAGGAATGTACATTATGTATACAAATATACCTCTCATAACAGACCTAAGAAGTCTAAGAGAGAGTATGTTCCTCATAGACCATCAAGGGAATACCCTGGCCCCACGGCATATCGACCTAAAAGGTCATATAGAACGCAAAGGCCATCTAGATCACAAAGTTCGCAAAGGGAGTTCGCAAAGGGAGAGCTCACCATTTGATATCTGTGATCCAAGATATCAAAGACCATCCAAAACTCAAAGGGAAACAAGAGCACAATCACCATTTGATATATGACCCTAGATATCAAAGGACAAATAGATCTCAAAGGCCACATACACAACAATGAAATCTACGACTTGCGTCATTCCTTTTCCACTGGATTCTCTGCTGGTAGAAGATGAATTACTCACGTTTTCTACCCCTCCAATATGATAAGTTTCCTTTTTCAACCCCATTTTTTCCAATGGTGCCCTCCCTACTTATGTCCTACTTCCTTTTAAGTTTTAAGTTTTTTTCCTTCTTTTAAGAACTATCCCCTATCCCATCCACGTTAGTGTCTCAATGTGTTTAAAAAAGTTGTTTTCCTTTTATACCCCATTAGTGCCCTTTATTTCCATTTTGTCCTCTTTTTTTAGCTTCCAAGTTTGCCCTCCCACCTATACATGACCATTTTCTTGTGTTCATAGTTGCATTAATGTAGTTCTAAATTGGAAGGAATCCAACTAGAAGCCAATAACCAGGATCTGCTATGAACTGGTAAGTTCGACTAGGTCAAAATAGGGTTTTTAAGTCAAATTAGGGTTAGGGTTTGGAAGGACCTAAGGTTTGATGGTAGGATTAGGTTATGTTGATGTAGGGGAGTTTATCAGTGAAGGTTACGCTAAGTTTTAATGGTGGAAAGTGTTCTGGAATTGAATTGGCCGCAAGTTAGGGTTAGGTTTCTGGGTTTTTTTTTTTTTAAAAACAAGAAGAAGATGAGGGAATCTAGGGTTTGGGTGTATGGAGGATTAAAAGAAGAATGGCAAAGGTTAGGGATGATTCAGTCTTACTGTTGTTGAAGAGTTTCCTTGGCAGCAGATTGTTTGAATGTAGTTCCTTGAATAAAAATTAAAACTTGAATGAGAGCTTCAAGAGATCGAATAAGGCAAAACTCGAGTTGTTGAAGATTTCAATAGAAAGGAGATGGGGAAGAGAGATGAGATCAATCTTTTTGGGAGGAAGAAGAGAGAAGAAGAGAAGAGAAGGGAAGAGAAGAAATCAGGTTTGGGATGTCAATCCAGTATGCATTGCTCAACAGCACCAAAACTCTTAGAAAAAACTTATATACTTTACTCAAATCATCTCTAATTGATGGGGAATGTATTACATATATATAGACCTTCTAAAATTTCTAATTTGACTCATAAAAGGACTCTTAATCACTCTAATACACTCAATAAAGTAAATAAACTCAAAACATAATTCTATCTAGCTATTAAGTATCCTAATCTAACTCAAACACTCCATTTAACTACTAATCCCGTGCACTAACATTACCCCCACTTTATGAGCTTATATATTAGGCTCATTGCATCAATAAACCCAAAAATAGAAACCTAAGGCCTATACAACCCAACCATGGGCCAAAATAAAGTCTTCTGAGGCACAATAGACCTAATTGGACAATCTTAACTACATCATGCATTCCCAAAAATTACAGTTCTGCCATTATTGTCATAAACTTCACCTAATTACGGGATTTTCCATCAATACCTTGATTTGAGTATCCTCTTTTTGTGGCTCCATAGCAATTCCGAATACAAGCCTGGCTATGGTTTCTTTTGTGTTCAAGTTCAAAGTTCGATTGCCCAATGGAAAGCTTGCTGTGTTATTTATTAATGAAGGGCAGCGAGACAATTCCATATCGCGAACTGTAGTGGATATGTTATCAAAAATCAATCAGATCATCATTAATTTTGAGGATTCTGTATTCGTGGAATTCTCCGTTTCTCAATATTGTGAAGTGTTTGATTCTCCTCGAGGCATTATTAAATTGGGTAACAAGTGGTTAGAAGAATATCATTGATCGTGACAGAATCTTATGCACCCTACAGCCTTTTCACATGCGCCAGACATTCATTCTTCATGGGTTAGTTTGATGACATTTGTTTCAAGCCAACAGAGGCAACACCGATGATGCAACCTCAACCAGAACAACAAATAGTGGCAACGGAAGTGAGAAGATCATGAAATAGGTACCAATGGAAGCCAATGTTATGAAAGCTATTCCCCATCATGAGTTCGTCCTCCCCATGATTTTCCTGCCATGGATGCAACCCCAAAGCTTCACATTTTAGATTTTCTTCAAGTTGTAGACAAGGAGCTGATAGCCCCCACTTGTGAGCTTTTGTTTCTACCCTTTCACAAAATTCGTGGTCTGGTTTTTTCTCAACAGTGAGGAAATTGATACAGGTGCACTACCTTGGACCGACCCAAACCTATTTGGGAACCTAGACAGAGAAGAACCGGGTCAAATCTGAGTTTTTAGTCTAGTTGGATAATTAGATATTTATTAGGAATATGCAATCTTTGTTAGAAGTCATGTAATAGGGGTAGTTTAGGAACTAGTTCTATTACTAGTTGCCTTATTATGTAATTCTGTTTTTCTTCTTTATTTCCCTTATACCTCCCTAGGGAGGTGGATGTAATTCTCTATTAGTTATGATTGAATGAATATATGGTGTATGGAGAAGTCTCTCCAACACAATCGATTACAGCCTAATATTCTCTCCTCTCTCGTCTCTCTTCTCTTGCTAGCTTCTTTCTCCTCCAACTTCTTTCTTCTCCCTTCTTATTTCCTAAACCTAGAATCTAACTATCTTTTAATTTCAAAAGTTTAAGTACGTAGGATATTTGATTTCCCATTTGTTCTTACTTTCCTTGTTAAAGTTTGTTTCCAAGTTTAATAGGTTTCTTTGCCAGCTGGGTTTTCTTCTTTTAAATAGCATGTATTAGGATGAAATTTCAGGTTGAATAGAATGGAATAATTGAGTTGTGGTTTGAGTAGCTTGTGTGGTTGTACGTGAACGTTCTACTTTCCCCCCCCCAATTCTTCTTTGGTGATTTCTTCCCCCTTTGCTACAAATCTAAGACCCTTCTCAGGTTTCCCCTTCTTCCCTAACCAGCCCTCCACCAGAGAGATTCCGCAAAGTGATTGTTTTAGGTATCTGGGTTCAATCACAAATAATAAATAAAGAAGGTGATATAGAGGATGATGTTTCACAAAGAATTAAAATAGGATGGATAAAATGGAGAGGTGGGTTCGGAGTTTTGTGTGATCAACGTATTCCTTTAAATCTTAAAAGGAAAATTTTATAGGACAATCATAAGACCGGATATGATATATGATGCAGAATGTTAGGTGGTTAAAATACATCATATAGATAAACTCAATGTAGTTGAAATGAGGGATGTTGAGATGGATGCGTGGAAAAACTAGGAAGGATAAAATAAGGAATGAATAAAATTAGAGTTGTTTTGGGAATGGCTCCGATACATGATATGCTACAAGAAAGTCAAGGTGGCATGACCACGTACAACGGAGGCCTTTAGATGTTCTAGTACGGAAGAGTGATTTGGTTCAGATTGAAGGAGCTAAAAGAGCCATGGGTTATTCTAAAATGACTCCGAGAGAAGTGGTGAGGAAAGACATGCATAGCTAATAGCTTAAGCCTTGTAAGAAGTATGGCTTTGAATAGAACTGAATGGAGGGTAAGGATCCATGTAGCCAACCCTATTTAGTTGGGATAAGGCATCTCAAGGTTCTCAACAACAGATAATCTCGGCTCTTTTCATCATTAGTCAACCATATATCAATGTGAGGTCAGTCATTGAGACATGGTTATTTACATTCCAAGGGTCTTCACCATGGCTCACATGCAGTAACATGCTCCTAGCGCTCTCCTTACCAGCAACATAAAGAACTTGTTACGAGAAAAGACGAATGTGTACAAAATCAAGGCCAATAAATAAAAGCAAAATAGAACATAATTTAGTTTACAGAAGAGATTATCCACATTCCATGAAATTTAAATCAACGAACAAAAGGTGATGATGATATGTTAAATGATAATGTAGCAAATTTACTAAATAAGATGACTAGAACATTAAAGCTTACCATCCCAACCAAACGGTGCAGGTTCCTTTTCCCACTTCTTATACTTTGCCTCTGCCTGCTCCTGTGTGTCAAGCATATGTGCTTTTGTCATATCCAAACCATTTGCATCTAGTAGTTTACCAATTTTTTTCTTTCTCTCTTCGAGCCATTTTTGCTTCGAAATGCCCCTTGATTCTGGTGCACCTTCCATTCTTTTCTTTTCTGCCACCATGGCTGTTTGGTTTGCCTTCCTTGCCTCATTCTGCAAGTGGGAGGCAACACAATGAAAGATAAATTATTTATCAAAAGAAAAAATAAAATAAAATAGCCAAACCATCTTTAACTTTCAGCTTTTGTTTGTTTAATAACAGTCAGATTGACAACACTATCATTTTAAACCGTCAAACAATGCTTACCATCTTAAGCCTTAACTCAAACAATTTTTTCTGCCTCCCTGTGAGTTTTGTGTAGTCTACCTCCACATTTTCCTCTGCAGGAATGTCATTATCTGCTTCTGCATGTTCATCAGGATTAAGTCTTTCTTCATGAAGATCTTCACCCTGCTCAGGGGCATCAGAATATGATGGACCACCACCAGTAGCTTGTTTAACATCTGAAATGAAATGTCATAACAATGAATACTGATACGAAAGAAACAACCGAATAGAATTTTAACAGGGAAACTGATGTCAGACAGCTATAGTGTCTACTCATGGGACAACATATTTTTTTCCCTTCTTGGGTTGGGGGTCAACATATCAGGTTATTTTTGTCAAAACCAAAACCATGCGACTCCAAGTTGTTTTCATACAGCTATAATCAGTTCATTGACATACCATCAATTTGTGATGGGATTTCTACTTGGGAATTTTAATTTGATGAGGAGTTTGGTTTAGAGACTTTTAAGATTGTTTTCTTTTCTTTTCTTTTTCCCATAGACAACACAAATAATGAAATTTAATCTTATATATTGTCCAGGAAATAGCAGAGTTTGAGTTTCTATACTTGTACTAATTTATTGGGGAATTAGGCCCAGAATCTAAAATCAGTTTCAGCTCCACTTGGCTTATCCTTCCTAAGTAAATGGTTAGTCTATCAATAATTCAATATCATATATTCCTAAAACTTTTCAAACATAATTTTTGAGAACCAGTGTTAAAGCAACCAGCAAAAAGAACTTCTCTACACTGAATCCCAACCTAGTAACTTCGGCTTATCATAAAAAAAGACAAATCTGTAGAAACCAGACAATCATAACACTTAAAGCTTACAGAGAAGAAAGAGAAAACAACCTGATTCTTCTTTCCTAATCCGATCCTTGGCTTCCGCTATTCTTCTGAAGCAATACTCAACACATTCATGGTAAGGATTGGATGCATTAATACAATCAGGATGGACTCTCCTTTCTTCAGTCATACTTAATTAGTTCACCTTCAACAACCACAGCAACCTGAAGGGGGAAAAATCGCAAGATTAAAACCAGCTTTACAATAAGCTCCAAAATAAGTTCAGCCACATATATAAACACCCAGAAACCCTAATCACACCCTTTCATTCATGAACTGTGAATTCTGCGCCCCTCAGGAAAATCACAAGCACAAACCAGAAAAGAACTAAAAACCAAGTACGCAGAACATCATTCAACAAATTATAACTGAAATCAAACTAGAAATTATACTTAATTAACGCCCTTAACGAACCAAAGAATTAGATCACAAGAACAAACAAAGCAAAACAAACATAAACCCCATCATGAACACTGGTATACGAGAAACCCATTGAAGAACATCGAAACGAACTTATAAACAGATTAAATTCAAAGAAAATAAGACACAAAGGAGGGAGTGACAGTATTCACGTTACCTCAAACGAAACACTAAAACGCTAAAATCGAACAGAACAGGATCTCTTTATTTCTTCTACTTATAACTCGTCAAGGAAAGCAAGAAATTGCAGAGAGAGAGCGAGAGAGAGAGACAGAGTCTCCCTAGGAATCGGTTAAAATATCCGTAGACAGAGAGAGAAACAGAGTCCCCCCAGGAATCGGTTAAAATATCCGTATAAGCTTTGTAATTGGCAATGGCCAAGCTCCGCCCCTATTAGCGAGTACCAACCATGGTTCGATTGGATCGGATCGGATCGGGTCGGATCAATGTCGGCCTAGACCGACATCGAATAATAACCGATCCTGCTCAGTATTAGTGGATCGGTCAATTCAGTGGATCGCCTGAATCTCAGGAACGGATCAGATTGGTCGGTACTCGGTATCAGTCATTACAATTCTAAAATGGTTTGTAATCCTAGGATTGGATAGGTCGATTCACCCATATCGGATTAGCCATGATTTTCTTATTTATTTTTAATTATCATATTTAAGGGGAAATATCATCCCCCTCCCCTCTAAGTTTCCTTAATATCAATCCAATACCCAAGTTTTGAAAAAAGGTAAATTACACATCACCCCTAGTTTTTAAACAAAACTTAGATCACCCCTTGGTTTTTGAAAAAACTCAAATCATCTCCTGATTTAGACCCTAATATGACAAATTAGTCCCTACCATTAGTTTTATGCTGTTAAGTGATGATGTCAGCTAGTTAAATAAATTTAAATCCCTAAACTACCCTTGACCAAAGTTGAAGATGAAGGGTAGTATTGTAAATTTAATTCTAATGTTTTAGTAC
Organism: Telopea speciosissima; assembly: GCF_018873765.1. Classification (NCBI taxonomy): domain Eukaryota; kingdom Viridiplantae; phylum Streptophyta; class Magnoliopsida; order Proteales; family Proteaceae; genus Telopea; species Telopea speciosissima. The sequence continues at coordinate 53,042,092 of NC_057924.1, forward strand.
AAGGGTAAAATAATTCTTTCACATCAATAACTAACAGCAGACTAACACCGTTACTGTAGAGGGGGTGATTTGAGTTTTTTCAAAAACCAGGGGGTGATCTGAGTTTCGATTGAAAACCAAGGGGCGACGTGTAATTTACCTTTTGAATAATGATTCAAATATTTTACCCTCTTCCCCTTCTATATCTTGTGAGGTGCTTACTTCTAATAGATGTGGAAGTTCTTTATTATTCTGCTTGGATTTATTGCCTATATTACACCATTCTATATTGATTTGTGCAAGGACAGTTAATTCTTCTTTGAACAGATCAGGATGGATGTATGATATTTTGTTTGAAGGACATCTTATTTTGATAGTTGCAGGTTTTTTGGAAATTAACCATTTTTTGGAGCCAGAGCTATTTAGACTTGCATAGTGGCTCGATCATTCTTCACAACTAGGCTATAAGATCAAGGAAATTTGGTATTGCAACAAGGACCTTCTTGGTATCATTCTATCCCTTACTACATGAGTGTGGCTTTGGAGTCCGGTCCCTCTTTTTATGAAAGTGACAGAGTCCATTTTAGGCATTCCCATTAGCACCACCAAGAATGCTAATATTTTGGATTTCACTAATTTTATAACCAGACATGTAATTGAATACCAACATGAATTTTTTTTTGTATAACAACATTGTATAAGCACTTTCATCTTTTTATTTTAATATATCATTTTCTTCTTTCATAAAAATAAAAAATAAAAAAACACATTACGATTAGGAAAGTTAAAATTTTTCATGTCATAGTCATTGGGTAATAAAATGAGCAATTATAGAAGTTAAGTAAATTGTCAAACAAATAAATTGAAAATAAAATTTTACTGTGAAATTGAATATGTGGTTCTTGTTTAGCCCTTCGAAAGTTCCCAAAAGGTGCTTTTAGGGGAGGTGGGGGATACTTTATTTTTTGTTTTTTTGGTGAAACAAGGACTATTTATTCACGTGTGTCCAGCGCCAGGCATCAAAACTACATAAGTCCAACTACCAGGGAGTGGTAAGTGGCCAGATTGTCTCACACGCACAAGACAAGGCCATCTGAGCCAGGGAGTCAGCTACGTTGTTAATCTCCCTGGGAACAAAAGAGAAAGAACATGTTCGAAAATAAGTGGAGAGATGTTTAATGTCGTCCACCACAGTAATCACCTCCGTAGGAGGAGGGCCAAATTCTGGAGATAAGAAGCTTATAAGATCTTTGCAGTCAGACTCCACCACCAGATGATCTATTACCTCCGATATAGCGAATAGGAGTCCTCGACGAAGGGCAAGGGCCTCAGCCTGAAGAATCGAGCTACAGGTGGTGGGAGAAGGCCCGGCCAAGCTAACATACCCATCCGAATTGCGAATCACAAAGCCAAGACCAGCTTTAGTGTTTGCACAGGAGGCGTCTGAGTTCAACTTTGAAAAACCTGGCTGAGGGGGAGACCAGAGGGGTGGGGAGTTATGGACTGGTTCAGCCTGCATTCCACCACTCCTAGTATCGAGGTACTCATCAAAGTGGTATTCTGCCAACCGGATCACTTCAGTAGGAGTACCTGGAGTCTGGTTAAAGACATTAGCATTCCGAGCCTTCCAAATGGACCAACAAATAAATGCAGCCAGACTCGAGAGATCCCTCCGATGAAGTTTAGCGTGAGACTGCCATGAAGAGATAAACTGAGGCAGTTGGGGCTCTGGCGATGGAGGCACATAAGAAAGTCTGCTACCGAACCAAACCGCCCTAGCGAAAGGGCAATCAAGGAGTACATGACTAACTATTTCAATGGGGTGACCACAGCGAAGGCAGGCTGAATCAGTGAGAACATTTCATCTTCGAAGACCATCGCCCGTGGCTAGACCCCCAGCACAGGCACGCCAAAGAAAGGTCCGAATCTTGGGCAGAGTATCACAATTCCAAACATGCTTCCACACCTCTCTGGGGACCGTGACTGAGGTGGGTATCCTTGAAGAGGATGGGAGGGCTCTTTCCTGCATCTCCTGCTGATTACAGAGGAAGTGGTACCCACTTTTAGCTGTATATCTTCCATTTTTTGCCCCAATCCACTGCTGAGAGTCTTCTCTATGAAATAGACTCAACTGAATCTTTAGAATTTTGGTTACATCCTGTGCATGGAACATAGCATTCAGTAAATCAAGCCTCCAAGTGTGGTTTGAATGATCAATTAGGTCACTGACAAGCATATCACGCTGCTGGTTGAGATACTGATGCTGAATCTTGAGGGTAGGGGAGGTAGGAATCCAACAATCCTCCCAAACCCGGATCTTTATACCACACCCAACGATCCAACATAAGCCATCAAGAATGACCTTCCGGCCCTCGAGGATGCCTCTCCAAGCCCAAGACGATTTAGCCCTTAATCTGGCATTCAAGAAATCCACATTGGGGAAATAGGCTTGCTTCATAAAAGTCGCCCAAAAGGAAGTAGGATGCTGCCATAAACTCCAAGCTAACTTCCCTAGGAGTGCTCTATTTTAGAGCAAAGGATCTCGAAATCCTAACCCCCCCCTTCTCCTTTGATTTACATAATCTCTTCCAGCCGACCCAACAAATGTTGTTCTTCCCCTCATGCTCCCCCCAAAAGAAGTGAGAAGCAGCACTCCAGAGTTTAGAATGGTGAGAAGCTGGAAGTTTAAAGTGGGATGCATCATGTGTATTCATCGAGAAGGCTACCGATTTCAGCATGGTTTCCTTACCGGCATGGGACATCAATCTCTCCTTCCACCCCTGGATGCGAGTGAGAGTCTTCTCATGGATAGCTGTAAATAGCTCAGCCTTAGAAGCTCTGAACTGCGTAGGGAGACCTAAATACTTCTTAGGACCATCTCCGTAGGGCATTTTCAGTAAACTGGAAAACCATCTTTTGAAGCGAGGGGAGTGTTGGGGCTGAAAGTTAGGAGGGATTTTTGAGCATTCACCTGCTAGCCACTCGCAAGACAGTACAGCTTCAAACAGTCCTGGAGATTCTGGATTTCCTGTAGATTCACCTTAGAAAAAAGTAGACTGTCATTGACAAATAGTAAATGAGTAAGAGGTGTGGTCCTACTCTTCACCTTGATCCCCTGGAGGAGGCCATGCCTTTGAGCATAGTGAAGAAGAGAGCTAAGTGCTTGAGAACACAAAATAAAGAGTGCCGAGGAGAGGGGATCCCCTTGACGTATGCCCCTAGAGGGGGATATAGAGCCTCTCACCGAGCCATTAATCACCATGCCATAGGACACCGAAGTAATGCAAGACATCACCATCAAAACCAATTTTGTACAGAAGCCCAGTTGAAGGAGGATACTTTCCATAAAAGGCCATTCGAGCCTATCATAGGCTTTAGCCATGTCGAGCTTTAAGGCCATCAGTTTTTGCTTGCCTTAGCTCATTTCCTTTGCTTACTGTAATGAAAAACTTCATGGGCCATGATAACTTTATCGGAGATGGATCTCCTCGGAGTAAAAATTGACTAATTAGGAGAAATAATCCGCCCAAGAAGACCTGCCAGTCGAGATGCAAAGATCTTAGTAATGGCTTTCACAGTCACATTGCATAGGCTTATCGGCCTAAACTCATCAACCTTCTCCGGCTGTGGGACTTTAGGAATGAGGCAGATATTAGTAACATTGGACTAAGGTGGGAGAATACCCGTGTGAAAGAACTCCTTGACAAAATTGCAGACATCATCTCCTGCTATGTCCCAAAAGCGTTGAAAAAATGCCAGGGGGAGCCCATCTAGCCCAGGAGATTTCAAAGGTGCCATGGCTGAAATCGCAGCTTTAATTTCCTCAACCGTTGGTTCCATGCATAGCAAGCTATTCATATTGTCATCAACTGAGGATTCCACCGTTTGAAGAATAACTTATAGAGCCTCTGCATCATGCCCTTCAAAAGTATAGATGAACTTGTATCGAGTTAGCACCTCTTTAAAAATTTCATTTTCAGACGCAGCCCAGGTGCCATCCAATAGGCGAAGCTTTAGGAGCTTGTTCTTGCGGCGTCGCTGAAGAGTAGAAGCGTGGAAAAAATTCGTGTTTCGATTGCCTTCCTTAAGCCAAAGAATTCTGGACTTCTGCTGCCAAAAGAGTTCTTCCCTGTTTAATTCAACCTCCAGAAGTGATTTCAGCTCTTTTTCCCAAAGTTCATTCCCAGGAGAAGGGTTACATTGGATCCACTGCAGCTCCTTGGTGTAAACTTCAATCTTTCGGTAGATGTGGCCAAATTCTTCTCTGTTCCAGCGAGAGAAAACTTTCTAGCAATTTGTGGTCTTAAAAAGGAGAGTGTCACTGGCTATGGTAAAGGGGGGACTAGTCCAGGCCTTCAAAGCAACATCCTTACAAGAGGGGTGCGTGAACCACATATTCTCAAACCTGAAGGGCTTAAGGCCAAAAGCTTTGCCACCTTTAGTGTTGAGGCACAAGGGAAGATGATCAGAACCCACCATTGACTGAACAGTAACTGTCGTATCCTCAAAAATATTCCTCTAAGCTTGGTTCGAAAGAGCCCTGTCAAGCTTGATGCGGATGTTGGCCTACCCTTTACGTTTATTGGACCATGTGAAGGAAGGCCCATGGGTACCCAAGTTTATCAACCCACAGGCATCCATAAAATTCCTAAAAACCACAGAATCTCTAGTATCATTGTGGTTACCTCCCTTCTTCTCAAACCAAGCCAAGTGGGAATTAAAATCCCCCAAGCACAACCAGCGGTCCTGACGATCACCAACTTGATCCAGAATTGCACTCCACACTTGGGACCTGTAAGATTTAACGAGATCCCCATATACAGCAGTGAAGAAAAAAGGGGGGTGGTGATTAGAGTGTACCTTGCAATCAATAAAGAAATTGGTAGAACAAAGAATATCCAGTTTGATAGTGCTATCCCACAGGAGAGAAAGGCCACCTGCAGTGACCAAGGGCTGAACAGAAAACTGGGAATATAGTTTGAGTCTTCTACCTAACTAAGTAATCTTCTTTTCTTGGCATCTGGTTTCCATGAGAAAGACAATGTCAGGTCTTATAGATTGGGAAAGATGCTGCAAAGAACGGACTGTCAAAGGCTTCCCAAGACCTTGACAGTTCGAAGATAGGATTTTCATGATGGCCCTTGGAGTTGATTTCCCCCAGTCTCCAAGGGGCCCTCCGTTAAAAAATAGCCTGGAGTGGATGGCGACTTAATAAGCTCAGTTTGATGCTCCTCGTCTTGACTTGGCTTCGCACATTTACCCCTTGGTCTACCACTCAGTCCTTCAGCAAGCTTCTGTCGTTGTTAGGGTTTTGAAGCAGTTTCCCTAGTCTTTTTCGTGGCCTGGTAATAGGGATACTGACGGGGGAATGGGTGGTGGCCAATGAAGTGGAGGTGCCAGAGTTTTGGGGGTAGATGGGAGGGTGATCCGTAGTTGGGCCCATAGAGGAGGATTGGGCTAGGGAATTTAGTGACATGGTTAGAGTGGTGGGCTAGACTGGGCCAGTAGGGCTAAAGGCGAGAGGGGGTATACCAGGAGCTGGGCCTTCTAGTTGAAGAATTGGGCCTGGAGTGGGTGGGTGGGCTATAGTAGTTGGGTGGTGGGTATTGGTTTCCGGATCCGGGCTGGAGAAGAAGATATTGGATAGGAGAGGAAGGAGATGAAGAAGATTGTGTGACATGGAGGGAAAGTGTTTGAGGTGGCTCTGTAAGGCTAATAAGAGGTGATCAGAGGAATCCGCAAAAGAGGTAGGGTCAAGAGGTTGGTTAAGGGTCTGGAAATGGCTTCCCCCAAAATGGATTGATGAATTAAGTGGAGTGGAATGATACAGCCCAGGATCCGATGTAATCACATGATTGGTAGCATGAAGATTGGTGTTGGAGAATGTCAGAGAGCATGGTACAATGTGCATATCAGAATGCAGGGGAGTGGGCTGAGGTGTCAACTGGGCGGGGTTGCCACGTGGTTGAGGAGAGGGTACCAGACGCAGGGTGGGAAATGCCTCGCGTGCTTGTTCTCCATACTGTCTTCCAGATGTCTCGCGTGGTCGCTCTCTGTACTGTCTTCCACCTGGTTCAGACGCAAGCCAACGAGGAGCTACAGACTGAGGAGCACCAACAGGATTTCCTCGAGAGTATGGTGGGGCACCGATCTAATCAGCGAAAGCTTTACTGGCTCCCTTAATAAGGCGGACATCTGGGATTACAGCCCATAGTCCAAGCTGGAACTGAGAGAGGGGAGCAGTGGCACAGGAGCCGGTGGTGGGGTACCGATGTTCCAGATGGTGTCGTTGATGGGCGGCGAACCAGGCTTCGCATCTTTTCTCTTCATGACCAATGCAGCCACAAAAGTAGTAATAGATTGGGAGGCGTTCATACTAGACCAGGATGACAATCTCAGTGCCATTTCGACGTCGGATCTGCAGACTATCCTTCAATGGTTTCCTAATATCCATAGCAATTCGACAATGCAAAAAGGCCTGTGAACTTTAGTTGCGAGAGCCCTGTATAAGCATGACAGATTTGGGCGAGCCTAGCTTGTTCCCCAACTGAAAACCCAGGTCCAAATGGAGTAGCTCCGATGGAATGCCTTTAAGATGTACCCAAAAATCAACATGAGTGAAATCCCATCTGCCAGTAGTGTTCCACGGTTCCAGAATCAACAAATTTCTAGTAATAGCCCAAGGACCTCCGTCCAACACATTTTGGACATCCAGGAGGTGGTTGAACTGGAAAATAAACTGATGATGGGCCATTGGTGTCACTTGGACTTCCCGGATCAGGTTTCAGGCTGAAACCAATGCATCAGTCATCGCCTGTTGGCTATAGGGTTTGCCCTCCAGAACTCTGCCAATGAGAACCAGCTCTACTTGAGAATCAAGCAAATCCTCTGTTTCATCATCTATCATGAGGACTGAATCATCCAGCGGTTCCTGGGAAGAAGGGGAAGGGTCTCTAGGGAGAGGAGATAGGGACCGGGATTGTTCACCACTCATATCGAGGGTCAAGCGGAGGAGCCCAAGGGTAGAATATGAGCCAGAGAAAGGATGGGACACGCACCACGATGAAGAGGCAAACAAGCAAAGACTAGAGGAGAAGAGCAGAGTGTCATAGGGACAGGAGCGAAACTAGAAAATGGGGGAAAGGTGAGACAAGGCACAGGAAAAAACTCAAAGCAGGTATTCGAATAGAAAAACCAGGGCCCCAAACATCTCAAGGGAAATGAGCAAATAAAAGCAAGGTGGGAAGGAGGAGGCGCAAGAGGGGGAGCAAGAACTGAAGGAGAAAAGCATCCTCGAAGGGCACCGTGAGCAATAGAGGAAGAAAAACCACGTCTAGCCTCCATAAGAGCGGAGAGAGTAGCTAGGCTTGGCCTCCTTCACTCACCCACATGTCTTTCATGGGGGGATACTTGATTACCAACTAGTTTTATTGCAACTTGTTATCTTCTTTTACAGGTTGAAGTATGAATGCAAGCCTTCTCCCTTACGAAGTACTCTCTTGTTTCTTCAAGTGTTTTGACTTTTGACCCTATAGTTTTCACCAGCATTATTCTAATTTCATGTTAATCTCTCTCTCTCTCTCTTCTCCTGGAGACCTCCTTAATTGAGTTTGCGTAATATAAAGGGGCGATGTTCTTTGCCTAGGAGCGCACGGCGGCGCAGGTTGCGTCTAGACACATGGGGCGGAATGGGGCAGTCATTTCAGTCATTCAGGGGGGCGGGGCCAGTGCGGTCATTTCGCTCCAACCCTCATGTGTCTGGGGTCCAACCATAGTTCAAAATCTCATCGAATTCTCAGTGAAATTTCGGTAATTTCAACCCCAAGATGATATAGGAGGCACAACCCATAAGCAACATAATTTTGGTTAACCAACAAGAATCTTGAGGGGGAAATTCTTCTTAAGCTTTTTTCTCCCTTTCCCATTCTATATTATACTATAGCCCTCCATTGGTCCAAAATAATAGAATCTGGTGAAGAGACGACGGTATATAACTATTCGGGTGTATCCAATCTCGACTTAACAATGCATTGTAATTAGTGAGAGCATCCATTACAAAGAAAGCGGTCATGGATTTTTGACCACCAACTCTTAGTTCTATGGGAAAATTTCCTTTCGGTTTACTCGTTCCACATTTAAATTCGTGATCGATACATATTCAAGAGATTAGATAGAAAGGTAAAAAAGCTAGAGAGTTGGATGACTTTAAACTTTGGTATACGAGAGATAAAAGTAATAGAAGTAGAGTAGGCATAGTAGTGGATAAAGATTTAAAGAATTATGTGGTGGATCTTAAAATATTCAGAGATAGGATTATATCCATCAAGGTTGTGTTGGCGAATAACTGAGATTGAAGCTAAATCAAGCTATTTTCAGCCACGTGTCTCCACAAGAAGACTAATTAATCTCAATAATTCATGCCCCCTCCCCTTAGAAGTAAAGGAAAAAGCATAAAAAACAAAAGTAAACAAAAGGGAAAGTGGAAATGTCTGTATTATCTTTTCTAGTTTTTTTCTAATATTACTTTATCATTAGCATCCATAACTATGCAATGAAATACATCAAAATTAACTTTTTAGCCTACAATGGGGTCGATGTCAATCGATTTCGATCTGAATCAGCCGATTCATCGTTTTAATGTCGCTAATTGAGTTACATGAGTGAGCTAAGGCTAGTGATGAGACCCTTGAAGAGGCGATACTGGTAGTTGACATATTGTATAACCAAACTAGAACACTATCCGACACACAAAATCCTATCCTATCCGAGTCTGAGTTTACCCCTTGCATCGAATTGCTTCTGTTGCCACCTTCAAAGGACGCACAAAAACAATTGAGTATTTGATGACATCTCTTGCATTGCATTGTTGTAGTCTTTGAGTGAAGGTCCTGCTACATTTCACTGTGCTTAGTAAAGTGAATGTTTCATGACAGGTCACGTGGCATAATGGGTGGATCCATGTGATATAAGAATCGAAACCTGTTTCACTAATAAAACTTAGTCCAAAATAAACAAAAGAAACTGGCTCAAAGTTTAATCTGAAGTTTCAAAATAGAAGTACTTCAAAAATTGCCACAAAAGAGAAATGAATATGGAAACAAAAAATGACACAAAAATGTGTACAAAGAAAAAAATGAAAATTTTTGTGACTTTAAGCCACTTACTATGCTCAATTTGGGATAAAAAAAATTTCATCCAATGAGATAAATGTAAGGTTCATTATGGTAAGGATGTCAAACAGTCAGTTCGGTCAGGTTTTGGTCGGACTAAATCAGTTTCGGTTTGGGAATGAGAGACCAAAACCAAACCGTTAAGGAACTTTGATTTTTAGTTGGTTTCGGTTATTTCAACATTTTAGTAGCCGATTAATATTGGTTTAGGTCGATTTGTTTTCATACTTAAACCATAATGAAATCGTAAATTCATAATCTATAGTAAGGAAAGATTCGGTATAAACACTTTAACTCATCTTCCCAAGTCAAGGGACATTGATTTGATGTGTTCATGTTTTTTTTTGGGTGAATAATAAAATAATTCATTACCAAAGGAATAGGAAGGGGGGGGGGGAAAGAGAGCGTACAAGGGCACAAGGCCACAAACCAATTACAAGGCCCACCTGGGAGGAGGCTAAGCCTGTAAGAACCAAAGCCCAAAGGGCAAAACCCAGCTAAGAAAGTCCAAAAAACACAAAAGCCCACAATAAATACAAAGATCCATAATAAATACAAAAGCCCAGAAGAGCTAAGAAGCCCAATAGAGAGAGAAGGGCAGCCAAGTCATTTCCAGGTAGGGAACCAAAAACCCTAAACTAACTATCTCATCTCATCTTGGACCAGCCGCTGAGGGGAGCATCGCTGGAGCCAGCAAACAGCCACTGCAAAGGGGTGTTGGCCATGCGGAGGACCACGACCTAGCTTGAAGCAGGCTAAGAGTAGGTGATAGCCACGTCGGAGAGGCACCGGCCTTGCAGAGGGCAATGATGAAGCGGCTGCCGGTCGAGCATAGGTTGCAGAAGGCAGGCTATGCAGCTAGTAGAAGCATGGCGTTAGCTGAGCGAGCCAGGCGGATCAGATGGAAGACTGATCGAGAAGAGCCTGTGACCAAGCAACTGCAGTCCAAAGGGCAAGCGACGAGCAGCAACTGAGAACTTCGGTGATGAAGAGTGTCAGCAAAGGAGACAACCTAGCAAAGAGTAGTTGACGGACAGGTCATCAGACCAAGCGAAGAAGGCAACTTGCAAAGGAGACGACCCAACAAAGAGCAGTTGACGGAGACGAAAGCCCATAGAGCATCACGACTAGGAGAGACCCCAACGAGTCTGGAAACAGACCTAGCGGGAGGGTGGCTTGTAGGATAGCAAACCAGGTGAGACAGATGACGACAAAACAACCAACCCAGCGGGAGGTCGACAAGCAGGGCTGCAGACAAACAAGGGAAAAGACGACTAGCACTTCGCGGGTCCGAACGAGGAGACCAAGAACAAAATCCCAAAGAAGAAGGGAAGAAAGAGAAGGAAGAAGAAAGGAAAGGAGAGGAGTCGAAGAAGAAAGGGAAAGGAGGAGGAAAGGAAGGGCGAGAGGGAAGGAGAAGTAGAAGGGGGACAGCTAGGCTGCTCCTCAGCGGCATCGTACGGTTTTTTCTTCTGAGACGGCTTGTTTTCCTTTTCAGGCGACGTGAAAAAACCCTGTTCATGTTGTAATCAGAATAAGAGGAATGAATTGCAAGGAGAAGATAACTAATATTGAAATCAATGGATAAATAGAGTTTGTAGCGAAATCATTGTTACAAATCAAATCATTGTTTTGCGTTATAAGGGGACGATAACTAATATTGAAATTAATGAATGAGAAGATAACTAATATTGAAATTAATGAATGAGAAGATAACTAATTGAAATAAAAAAATGAATCCTACTATCAAATCAGTCATTCAAGCCTGTGTTTGGTATGCATTCTTGGAATGCATTCTAGGCCAATTTCATGTTCTCGAATGATAAACGTGAAATCGGCCCAGAATGCATTCTAAGAATGCATACGAAACACAACCTTAATGTCCAACTAATCTTGTATAGTGAACACAGAGATCACGGAAGCATTGTTACATATCAATTTTCATATTCATAATCTCATGATCATTGATTAATAACAACTCCCCTTACAACAAAAAATTCTCACTAATATTGAAATCAATGGATAAGTAATTCACTTATTCATAACCTATTATACTCAAGGTTTTTTTTTTTTTTTGTGAGTTTCATTAGGTTCGATCATAGTTGTCACGGCGGTTGGGCGATCCAAGGCATTGAAGAGGGTCAAAAATCAAGGCGACACCAATTAGGCGGTCAAGGTGTCCAAGGCGCCTGCCTAGGCGATCAAGGTGCCCAAATCGGCCAAGGCGACGCCTTGACAAGTATGGGTTCGATTTTTTGGTTTGGATATTGATTGGTTTGGTGCGGTCCAGTTTTCAGCCGGTCTCGTCATACGTACCCCAGGCCAAAACCAATCTGATAATGATCGGTTCCATTTGGTCAAAGTTTTTTAGTTGTTTTCGGTTGATTTATCTGTCCGGGCTAGGTTCTGACACCCCTACTTTATGGAATACATTTGACATTCATGTTTGTATCTCATGAGTCTTCTATTTATGCATTGGTGTTTACAAGGAGGAATACAATGGAGAAGGCTGTGTATGTACAACTAGCTGAAGGGTGACATATGCATCTTGATTGTCCTTGCAATTTGGAATCTATTATCTATTGCATCTGGTTTTCTTTGGTCTACTTGAGTTGCTTTTATTGTGTACTTGTTCTGAAGTGGCTAATATATTCTTGCTTTTATAAATAAAATAAAAAAAAAGACTAATATATTCTTGCCGAGGGCACTAAGATGATCCAAACTAAATGTTGAAACCACATCTACAGACTACATGTTTGTCTTTCAACTGTTTCTATTGCTCAAGCAAAATAGAACTTTTTTTTATAAATTTTTCAGATAAGGAAAATATTATTATTGACACATGACTAAATTAGATGATAGTGAAATCAATCGTTCATTCGATGGATCACAGATACCTTTTTCAATATGTCAGCCAGTTAAATAAATTTAAATCCCTAAACTACCTTTGACCAATGTTGAAGATGAAGGAAAGGTAGTATTGTAAATTTAATTTTAATGTTTTAGTACAAGGGTAAAATAGTCTTTTCACACTAATAACTAACAATAGACTAACACCGTTAATATAGAGAGGGTGATTTGAGTTTTTTTAAAAATCAGGGTATGATCTGAGTTTCGTTTAAAAATCAGGGAATGACGTATAATTAACCCTTTGCAAATTGTTCTTGATCTTCTTTTCTGTTTTTTGTTTTTGTTTTTCTCTGTGAATTTAGATCTCCATTCACTTTTTTGGGTTCATCGAACTTCATCGTTTGACTTACTAAGGGTGCGTTTGGTAACGCACTCAAAAACGTTATTTGGCATTCTTTTGTTATCAGAGAACGAAAAAACGGATAAAAAGTGTTTGATCAAACGGTTTGTTCTTTTAATCGTTATGAACGAAGTGTACATATTATTTGTAGAACGTGATTTACAGAACACCTCAGTGGTGGTTTTTCGTTCTTCAGATCAAATCAAAAGCACAAAAGTGGAGAAAAACCCGATGAAAGGAAGGCTGAATATCGACAGGCGTCGTCTTCCAGATCTAGGAGACTAGGAGAGAAGGGCTGAAGATCGAGTTGTTTGAAGCCAATGTGAGTTCGCTTTTAACCTTGCTCTCTCTGCTACTCTGTCTCGCTCATCTCTCTCTTGCTCACTCTCTCTCTCTCGCTCTCTGTTTATTTCGAAGACCTAATCTCATTTTGGGAAACTTGATCTGACCTATCAAACTTTCTTCTCCCATTTTGTCTCTGAAATTGGTAAGAATCACCCTGCTGTAAGCCCTCTTGTGTTAGATAGAAGAAATCAGAAACTGGAAGGTATGGATTTTATAGGGTTCTTGATGAAATTGTTTAGGGCTTTTGAAAATTTTTACTTCCTCTTCAAAGTAATGTACCCAGCCTTCCCTTTGATTAGTCTTCACATTTCTTCCTATCTATCTGTCTTCATGGTGATTGGTGACTCTGTAAGCCCAAGTCGTTGTGTTGCTTGGAAGGACCAGAAGGTGGGATTGGCATTGATCTCGGTGAGAACCCAAAGAAGTAGCCTGAAATTTGAGATCTGGGCTTAACCCCAAACACTTGAGAGCTTCTTGAGCCATGACAGTGTCCAACGAAGATGAAATAAGAATGGTTTTCATCTTCACCCTAGCTCCATATGTTTCTGTTTTTCAATATTGCAATTTGTACAGTTTATGAAAATATCCACAATCGGTTGGTTTTGATGGTTTATTGGGAGTCTGTCCCCTTCCCCAGTGTTTTCACTGCACTTGGGTAGAAATTAGGAAAATTAAGGCAACACATTCTCTCTCTCTCTGTTTGTGAATTCTAACCAGTAATTGGAATTTCTAAAGGAGGAGTATATTGTTTTTTTTTTCCAATACTACATTCTTAGTTGTGCCTTGAAATGGGATCTACTACATCTTCAGTTAGAGCTAGAGCTGGAGCCATACAACCTTTCCTTGTCCATTATATACCCAAGCAACTTATGTGAAAAACCATATAGAAGTTTGCAACATTTTTGTAATTAATTTTCTATGACTTTGAATCATGTTTTGACTGCTCATGCATACTTTTTATTGAGCTTAAACTTAACCTGTGAAATGCATGCATCATCTTCTCTAACATTGACATTTTTTTCCCCACATTGGTGATGAAGTTTACAAATTTCACAAATCTTAATTAAACATTAACTTTAACCTAGTGAAAAAAGGACCGAAAGTGAAACTAAAATTAGGAGAAAGATGTAGTTTGTATATTGTAGGACTTAAGAAGGTTGTGTTTAGGGAGAAGGGGGGAGATAAAAGGTGATGAAATGGAAAATGGGTGATTGAGAAAAGGAAGGAGAGGAAAAAGCGATGGAGAAAAGGGAAAGGAGTAGGAGGATTATGTCTTCAGGTTAGGTGAATGTTTGGACCCACTTCTCATTAATGGCCGACTATGGAAATTTCCATCTGTTCTCATAAGACCCACAACATGAAACCTTGTTTCTCTCTCTCTCTCTCTCTCTCTCTATATATATATATATATATATATATATATATATATATACCCTCCACCTTACTAGACAAGATTTGTTTACTCTCAGGATTGTATTGTACAGTACAGATGCAGACAGATTTAATCCAATGGTGAAACTTGATAGCAAGTCATAGTTCGAGAACTCACGAGATCTCGCCGAGTTTCTTGGTTTTTTGAGAAACCAAGATGAGTTGGCATATGAGTTGCAAAAGTGCAACAACTCGACCGAGATCTCGCCAAGTTCTAGAGATCTCGAGAATCTCGACCCAAACTCCTTTATATGAGTGCTAGATCTCGAGATCTTGGTGGAAAATTTTGGTATACAAACACCTATCTATGCAAACCATGGTATACAAACACTTATTTAGGCCAGGAACTAAGATGGATACTTATTTATGCCTAATATCATTTAAGTAAATGCTTTACTTAAGATATTATTTATAAATAAGCAAATACCCCCCTATTTGAATCCAATAAAAATAGTTAAAAAATAAAATTCCAAAAGGAAAAAAAGTCAACCCCCCAGTTCAAGAACAAAAACTGGATTTTCGGCGGTAGGTGCAATTTTCAACTTTCTAATGCTGGGGTTTTTCTCAAATCTAAAAATTCCATAAATCTTAATATGGCAAAACATTGCTAAAAACCAAAAGTGCGGTAAAATATTCATTTGTTTTGATGTCCAAGAAAATATTTTCATTCAGAGCGATTTTGACAGCATTCGTGCACACCAAATTAAGTTTGATCGGTACATAACTCCTATGGATTTTGTTTTTGCAAAATTTGATAGTGTCATTGTGTTTAAATGGCCTAAAATAGGTTGAATACCAAGTTTCGGACCCAAACTAGGTCTAAAACCCACCGAGTTGAGGCTTCGAGTCGGAAAAAAAAAATACACCAACTCGGCAAGATCTCAACTCGACTCGGTTTTTCAAGGGACTGAGTTGGTACCAAGTTCCGAGTTTTAGTACCTTGATAGCAACTAAACCTTTACCCAACTACCTTTCAGTTCAACAGGCAAAGGCAAAGCCATTTTTTTTTTTTTTTTAATTGTTCAAAACTGCAGAATGACATTCAAGTTATGGTTCATATTTCTCAGCAACATAAGTAACATATCTAATGTTAAAATCACATGGTAGGGAAACCATATATGCCTCATTGTGGGAAGATTTGCTGATATATTCCATCTGAAGTGGAAACACAGTAATTGACATTAAAGATATTGCATTTGAATCTATATTTGAATCTGCATGACATGTTATCCTCCTGGGTGCCTTGCCACAGTATTCTTGTTGGGTCCATTACTGCTTCTTTTTAGTTTGCTTGATATGATGAGTAAATTTGACAAATGTTGCCACTTAAATTACAATTTTATGCAATCTGTCCTATTTTAACTGACTGTCAAACACAATCCATACTTGTCAGATATTATGGCTAGTTCATTAAAATCAAAATCAAAATTTGGGCCTGCCAATTGGTCCACAAGTGAGGTCAATTTATTAGTGAGGTTATTTGTGAAGATTAATTTAAGTTTTAGATTGTTGAAGTTGTAATTTCAGTTTTAAATAACTATAACTTGACATATTTTGGTTATGTTAAGGCTGGTAAGAGAGATATTTTAATTTATGCTAAGGTTGGTAAGAGAGAAAATGATTTGACAAGTATTTTTTGGTATATTTTACATGATAATGGCATTATTGTTATTAATATCAAATTTGAAAGCACAAGTTTTACCAAACAACATTTTTGTTCTGTTATTGTTCCGAAAGAGTTCTTGAGACCGTTGCCAAATGGTCATATTCATACACAGAACGCTGTTCCAGAGTAGAAACGCCAAAGAACGTTTCTGGTCAAGAACGGGTGTTTTTACGAAGACCGCTACCAAAAGCAACCTAATATATTGATATGGAGGGTTTTTTTATTTTTAAATGTAATCATTTTGCATGGTTCAATTGAATTTATATAATCAAGTTTTGGTAAATATATTATTGGAGGAATAATTACCCGAAGTTTATCTAAAGGAACACGAATGAATAACGATTTTCGTCTTTTGGGTAATTAGGGTTCAGTTTCCAAGTTTGATTTCCTTGAGCTCAAGCTCTTGCAACGACCGTCTATGCTGACAGGCCCTGCAATAAGTCTTCCCAACATCACAAATTTTCTGGGTATGTTAAGCACTTCTAATTCCTTCAATTTTTTTCAGTTTTAGTCTAGTTGTTCGCATCATTTGTCTGGTTCTGTAAATCTTACTTTTCAATTGTGGGTATCGGAGAAAATACTCAAAACTGGAGTTTGGAGTGCTCTATCGAGACAGATTTATCATGCACTCTCCTCTCCTTGAAGCAAACACCAGCACAGGGTCCAGAACTAGCAGAACAAAGTTTTTTTTACACACTTCCAGAAACTTTGTTTGGACCATCTGGTGTTACTGCTCTTTTCCCCTAACCTTTTTCGTTCTCTCTCATCTTTGTCTCTTTGAATCAATTATGAAGCAAAAAAGTTTATATAGCAGGGTGGTTGCATTTGATATTGTCATTGTGAGTGAATACTTCATGAGATAATACTGCTGTATATTTTTTGTGCTAATGGAAAATTTTTAAACCTTTTATATACCTGATTTTATGAATTTAAAGTTTGTAATTGGATCTAGGTTACACTGCTTTATTTTAGATTAATTTGAATGTGGCTTAAGATTCGAAATGTAGACTACCAAATGAATTTTACAACTAAGCTTAACATACATACATGGGGTTTTTAGATGCAAGGGTTGACTCCCCCTGCTCACCAGGGATTTGCCTGCATTTTAGCATCTCTTTTCACTGATTAACAGTAGGATTTTGTAATGTCCAGTGGGAGCTTTTTGAGGCTTCTAAGATGAAGAAATTTCTGTCTCTTTAGTCTTTCACTTGCTATGGATCCAGAAGCTGCACGGAATGCCCGAGATTCACTAGAGTTGGCATTTCATATGTCAAACATTCTTGAGACGGGTCTTGATCGACACACCCTCTCCATTCTCATTACCCTTTGTGATATGGGTCTGAATCCGGAGGCCCTTGCTGCACTTGTTAAGGAGCTCCGGAGGGAACCCTCTTCATCTCCCTCCACAACCACAAAGTCATCATCAGCCCTTGAATAGGTTAGTCTATATTCCATCATTCTTTTATAATTTTGGCTATACATATACCATCTTTTTTTTCTTCACCCATATTTGTTTCAGGCTCTGCTTTCAGGTTAATGTCAGTTTCTAATACTTAAAAATATATTTTCACTGTGCAGTTATTTTCACTACCGAGGAGAATATCAATTCTCTTGGTGGAAAACAGTAAACTGATAGAAACCATCATAGTAGTTCTTGATGCATATGGAACAGTTTCAAAATTGTCTAACATGCTTACTGTATTGAAATGTTTTGCTGTCATACGCTCGTATTTTGTGTTAAAATGTGGTTAAAACAGAGTCTTGGAAGTGAGTTCTGGGGTCCTGACAGCCATAACTGTAATTTGTACTTATCATTGACCATTATAGTGTTTCTGTGGGGGGCAGGGATGGCTTTTATTACTGGATGTTCGAGGTTGAATTGTAATTTAGTTTATTGATGTTAACCATTCAATTTGTGGATATTTCCTTGGGACTTAAAAAGCAATTTAGACCTCTTCATAAACCATTTTCCGTTTTCTTTTCTCAGCCCTCAAGAATGTTTTGCAGTTGGTTTAGCTACTTTGATAAATTTTAGGATATGAGATATAATAAGATGTGAGGATTTATCTGAGTTGCTGAAGGAGTTCACCGAAAACTCCTTCATTTTTATTTGTTGTGAGAATCCTGATTAATTTAGGAAATCAGAAGTATATCCATAAGTTTGAAAATGTTTTGGGCTTTTATTACTTGTCTTTTAAGTAATCGGCCAGCCTTGTAAATTACTTTTGTCCAGGTGAGGATTGTTCTTGGTGTTTTGAACTTAAGTTTTGTAGGTAAGAAATTCTTATATAAAGAAAATTAGTTTGATGATTTTTGGAACTTTTCTCTGATTGTTGCCAATAGGAGGTGGGTATTGGCTGAGAACTTTACAATTTGTTTTGTAAGCACACTATATATCTATTGTATCTAGTGTAACATGGCCATGCTCAGCTATTGCCATATTGACAGGTATGATTGATTTGGTATTCATTAAATGAAATATGTTGCTAATATTTCCAGAAAATGTAAACTTTGATTGGGAAAGCATGATCAATGATTTCTATGACCACAAAATGAAGAAAAACACCCAAACCTATGAGTTATCTTGAAGCAGATGAACACACACAGACACACCCACGTGCATGCATGCACTTTTTAGTTATTTAGTTAGCTAGTTAGAAAGTAATAGAAGTCAAAATTTTGAAATAGCAGGGGACCTATTTCAAAATTTCTTTTCGTATCTTTCTACATAGTATCTAACTCTCCACCCCCTTCTCTGTGCAACCATTCTCCCCTGCCCTCACATCTACACTCCCTTCTGCCCCCAACCTTGCCTCTGTGTAAACCCCTCTCCCCTGCCCCCACCCCTGCCTTTGCGCAATCCCCTCCCATTGACACCCCCATCACACCCCTACCTAACCTTTGTCTCCCCTGGAAACCCTCCTCCACCCTTGCAACCCGACCATCCCTCTGCAACTCCCATCGCCCTTCTCCCTCCACCCCCTCTGCTCTATCACCAACCTCACATCTCCACCTCTCGCCACATACCTGCAGTCCCTCAACCAATCCCTCCCCTATTCGTTTTTTTAAGTCCTCTTTCACTTCTCTTCGTCGGTGCAACCTCAACCCTGGACCCTCCCACTTCCCTTCATCGCTGTAGCCCCAGCCCTGTACCCCAACACCTCCCTTCGTCGCCCATCCCACCCCTCCCTGCCCTGTCCTCTCTCTTCCCCTCCCCCCTCCCCCCTCCCCCCTCCCCTTGCCCCTTTTCCTGTCTCTCTGCCATTTCTCTGTTGCTTGGGTTGCTATGATTTTCATATTTTTCCCTTTGCGTCTCTTATTTCGGCCAAGAGCTCCAAAATGGATTTGTAATGCAATCAACCAATCTTGATTTATTGATTAAAAAACTATTCGTTGACTTATTTAAAGAAATCAATCTAAAATCGAAATCCAATCAAGGAGATGCTTAGATGCAGTCTAAAACAGGCATTTTTACAGCGTACATATATATGCTTTGAACTTCGTAGTTGCTTTCCTGGATGGTAATAAACTATCACTTAAACAGGGGTTTCTCAAGTGACCTCATAATGATCAATAATGTGAGAGCAACAACCCCAACAGTTTGGTAAAGTGTAATTAATTGCCAATGTGGATTAGAGTGGGAGAAATCAGAAAAAAAAGGGAGGAAAATGACAAGTCAAACAATATAGGCAATTTTTTTTTACTATAAATGTGCTTTAAATATCTGAAGACTGCAATGCAGTAGCAGAAGTTGAAGATCAAGTCAGATTCTAGTTCTTTCTTGCTATCTGCCACTTTTTATTTTTTGCAAATAATAAACAAATGGAAAGATAAGAATGTGCTTAGAAGATGCTTGAACAAGTGGTAGGTTGGGTTATTATTTTACAACAAAAAAGATAAATCATTGGGATAAAGCCAAGTAACTAAGAGTAAGTTATATGCATTTCATTCCCTAAAATTATTGCAAATCGGTCGGATCGGGTTGTCGGTTTAGATGTGGGAATGGTGAATTCAAGCACAAAATATAAGGAAAGTTCAGTATCAAGTTGTATTAGTTTGTTATCGGGGTCGATTTTGATTTGGATTCGGTTTAACATACATATTTATACAAAAATATGTTAAATATTTTGATAAATCTGAGTTTCAGGTTGTATCAGTTTGTTATCAGAGTCGACTTCGATTTGGGTTTGGTTTAACATACATATTTATACAAAAGTAGGTTAAATAATTTGATAAATCTGATTTTTTTAAGGGTTTTGGGTTGTTATTGGTTTCTTATTGGGGTTGTAATACACCAATTTGAAACCTGTCCAATAAACCATTGGAGCTGGCCTATCCGGCCCATTTTGGTTCGATTCAATCTCAATTTTGACACCCCTACCCACCATTTACACAATCTAGTGTAAGCACCATTATTGTCTTCCTCATGTGTTGTTTTTGTTTTTTGCTCCTACGTCGCCATCGCCTCATTTTCTTTCCTAATAATTGAGAACTATGGGACGACGGCTTGACCTGAAGGAACCTAGTCTCCGACTAATTACAAAAATTGTATTGGTGTGTTCAGCATTTGAAATTCCTTGGATGCTTCCACAAATTTGACTCCTCTATTTCTGCCTGTCCCTACTGCCGTGTGTGCCCCACACACAAGCAAGGCAGAATGTACCGCCTTATCCCTACCCGAGCGCCTTGTCCGAGCAGGGGTAAGATGGTACTTTCCACTGCGCTTGTGTGTGGGGGCGCACGACAGTACCAGGCGGGCGAAAGTAGAGGAATCGGATCCTCTAGTACCTGGTTTTTTTTTTTTGTTTGGGGGGGGGGGGGGGAGGGGGGGTTGGAGGAGTAAAAGCATGAAAATGAAAATGATCCCTACTCGAGAGCCTTGCCCGAGCGGGGGTAAGACGGTACTTTCCACTACGCTTGTGTGTGGGGGCACACGGCAGTACCAGGCAGGCGAAAGTAGAGGAATCGGATCCTTTGTATCATGGTGGGTTTATGTATTGGCCAAAACTTCTTTGTCAAGACTCAAGAATATGTGGGCAACCATACTTATTTTTGCCACGTGAAAAGGTGATGTGGTCAAGACATGATCTGATGGTCACATGACAAATTTTAGAGCCTAATTTAATTAAACACCTTTGTATGTATTGGGATGTATACGTGTGTATGTCCATTAGGGTTGCAACAGGGTCAGGTTGGGCTAGATCTTTTAAACCCCAGCCCAACGCTGAGTCCCTTAGCTAGGCCCTCTCCTGGCCTGGCTCGGCCCTGACTCATGGTTAGAAAAATCCAACTCTGACCTTAATTGGCCCAGACCATGGAGGTAGGGGGGAAGGGAGATGCATGGGCTGGTTAGGCTAGGAAGAAGAAGAAAGAAAGAATAAATTTCTGATCTGGTTGTTTTGAAATCCTGAATCGAGGTGGCTCTAGAGGAAGAAGAAGAAGAAAGAAGATAGAGCAAGAAGAAGAAGAGAGAAAAAACAAGGAATAAGAAGAAGACAGGGTCGGGTTGGGCCGGGCTCAACCTAAGGCCTCATGAATCCATTAGCTACAAGGCTTCGATGATTACACGAGGGTCATTTAGGAAACAAATTAAAATCTTATAAGGATTTATGAACTCTGGGATACTATGGTGGACAATTCACCGCATGGTGAGGAAAAACTTTCCCCTTTTTCTTTTTTCTTTTTGGAGTGCAATTCCATGAGCCTAGGCGTAACCTGCGCTGCGGCATTGAGAACATTCTCCCATTATTAACAGAGAATGTGTGTTTGAAAAACTTGCACGTCTACCACATATCATAGTGTTCTCAGTTGAAAGTTGCAAATGGAAAGGACATTGAGGAAGGATATATACCATTATTTGCTTGCCACAGTTAAAATCATTTTAAATTGAGTTCTAAAGAGTAAATGTAGCCTAATAAAACTAGAGGAATCAGTATAAGGAG